>NW_028153312.1:33200-62955 GCF_964106915.1 Podarcis gaigeae
TCTGCACAATGCACAACATGTGGGTGTTAAGAGGGGGCTGCCCACTTGGCTGTGTGTTTCTCTTTGCCTTCCTCCTTGCCCTTCAGTTGCACTCTCCACAATCTTCTTTCCCTGGTCGAATCCATGCTCAAGGCAGCTTGCAATATGAGAAGATTTGCATCCTTACAAAGATAAATCTTGCACTACATATCTTTGGGTTAACCTAAGATAGTAGCTTGGGATGAGGACTTATGTTATCCAGGTGGCAAGAGGAAAAAAGGGAAAAGGTTACGAAAATATATCAAAAGTAGTCATAAGCAATAAATAAAAATTTATAAAAATGTACATAACTGTCAGGGGCTCAGGAGCAGAGGCACAGGGAAGAGGGGAAATGGAGAGCGAAGGGGAAGAATCCGAGGGGAGCGTAGGAGAAGAGGACAGTGGTCCGAGGGATTCCATGAGCCTCTCCAGCGAATCGGAAGATTCACAGAAGGGGGCGCCAGTGGCCAGGGGCAGGGGGTTCCCAGGGGGAACGCCCCAGGAACAAGGGGGCAGCAGGGATTCCCAGAGCAGTAGTTGGAAATCAGGACCAGCTTCCCCACCAGAGCAGAGTGGGGGGGAAGTTTCCCAAGTGTCGGGGTCAGTGCATTCCCCAACAGGAAGAGAAGACGAGGCAGGGCTGACCACGCCTCCGTCGGAGAGTCGGGCAACGGAGGGGAGGTCAGATCCAGCCAGTGTCCCGGAAGAGGGAAGCAGTGACAGAAGTAGTGTAACGGTTAGGAGAAAGGTCACTGGGTTGGCGCGAGAGGCAAGTTCAAATGTACAGGAGCGCGGGACAGCAGAGAATGAGGATTGGGAACCGGGTCCTAAAGCCCGACGGAGGCAGGGGGAGGAGCTAAGCGACTCAGCGTCGGAAGAGTCCAGAAAGGGCAATGCCCCAGCGGGCAGGAGGACCCAGAGGAGGAGAGAGCAGCGGAAAAGGTGGAGCAGGGCTAAGATCTTAAACTGGTGTCAGAGGGGAGGAGACTCAGACGGGACTTCGCCGATCTAGGGGTTAAGACGTAGGGCTGCACGCTGTGGCTTTGAAATGGAAACTGAACATCAATATAGACTTTTATACATTACCACAGCCTAGCGTTGGTCTTCTGTGAGCTGGGACCTAGAGGCAGCTCTGACAGTAAGTCCCGTCTCCTTAAAACCTCGCAACGTGAGTGGACGCAGCGAGGGGCGAAGATTGGTGCTTCGCGAGCTCACGAAAGCAGGACAAGATGACTACCGAAGAGCAAATGGCAGCCCTGCAAAACGCAGTGACACAACTTAACGCGGAAATACTAGCATCCAGGAAGAGAGAAGATGAAGCAGCCGCCGCCTGCAGAGATCTGCAAATCAGGTTGGAAATGCTGACTAAACAAGGGCTACCGGGAGCCAGACCAGAGGGGATTGGGCTGGGAAAGAGAGGAGGCAGCCTTGTGTCTCATTTCAATGGGAGTCTGCAGGAGTATCCCAACTTCAGAGCAGACGTGGTTTTTGCGCTAAAGTTGCTGGAGAAGGACTTTAGAGATGAGCGGGAGAAAGTAGGCTTCATACTAACTCATCTCCATGGAGAAGCTAAAGCGTGGCTGCGCAATCTATGGAGAGATAATGACCCAGCCCTCCAAAATGCGGACGCCTTCGACTTCCGGGTCGGCGCCATCGCCGAATGGCGGGCTCCCTCCGAGCTCCGGAGGGAGCCGGCTTGGCAGGGGCTGGGTCCTACCGCACCGGCGATGCGGGGACCCTTAAAAACCACAGCCAGAGTGAGGCCGTGGACATGGAGACTCGGCTGGCACCATTAGCGCTCTCCCGACTCGTGAAGGAGCCTTTTTAAAGGCTACGGATCGGGTGCCGGGGAGAAGCGTGGTGCTTTGAGTTCTCTGCTATCCCTGCCGAGCGCAGCCGCATGCCATCCGGCGGAGAGCGCTGACTTCTTCTATTGAAAATTCGGCTCTAAAGAAGAACCCGTGAGTAATTGGAATATGGACTAAAAAAAAGGGGATAAATTTTTAAAATTCGGAGCGAACGGGGGAGGCGGAAAAAAGGAAGTCAGCCCACCCCTAAATTGTAGAAGAGCCAAAACAAAGGACTGGACAACCAAGATCGAGTGTAACCTTATTTTGCCGAATCAGCAACTTCGCGAGGGAAAATTATAAGATTGAGCTGGAGGAGAAAAGTGGAATTGTTTTTTAAAAAAGCGACCCCCCCGGAATCCCTGGAGCGATTCGTGAAACTGCCTGGAGAAAAGCGATGGAGGTTTTGACAGCTGTCAAAGAGCTGTCAAAAAGGAAGATTAAAATAGAGACTTTGTTATGAGGACTTTGCCGGTTATATTTGTTATAAATTGAATATAAACTGTTTTACATATCGGTCAACAAGCTACTTGGTCTGGTGGATGTGATTCTGGAAGGGAACTTTGTTACTGCAATCCACCTAGAGGAGCCGAGGGATATTGCATGTGTTTTTCACAGGAAATCTGAACAGTTGAATGGAACTTTTAATCTCCTGGGAAACTGCAGGAATGGTACATTATTTTGTCTACAGAGGTCTACACACTACAGGAAACAATGGAACTATTTGTTGGAAAATGAAAGGAACATGATGCAATGCTTTGCTCCAGGAATAACAAGCCTCTGCAGAGACACTAGAAACTTTTGGAAAAAGAACATTTCTGTGGGAGAACAGAGAAATAAAAAGGAGGAGAATGATTGACAAGAACAAGGAAATAACAAGAACTGGACAGAACTGGGGGAACATTTGGGATATTCAGGTTTGACAAGCTTATGGATACAAAATTGGAGTTTTTACTCCTGGATATAAAAACCTGGATAGAAGAAATGGGCCCTTATTTGATAGACTCCTTCTACGATTGGACATCCGTAATTAAAGACTGGCAAAGAACCTGAGGGACATAGTGTAATGTGGGAACTCCAGGAAGATATTAGAAGTGGAGGGATAGGTGAAACGCAAAGGGGAAAGAGGGGAGGGAAAATTGGAATCCAAAGGCTGTAAAATTACTATTCATATTTATCTTATTTCCATCTGTACTATGTTTGAAAGGGGGAAACTCGTGGAAGGGTATAGATCGATCTTAGGGGATGAGAATTTGGATAAATTGGGTTATTGATGAAGAGTGTAATTTGGGGATAAGAACTTGTTGAATTTAATTGCTTATTTGGAAGATTTGGAACACAAGAGGGGGTAGGGAGGGGAAGTCCTAGTTATTGGCAAAAAGTTTATAGATTGGATTTAATTTGTTTTGATTTGTTTTAATTTGGAAAACCTTAATAAAAATTATTATAAAAAAAACAAACAAAATGCGGACGCCTTCATTAAGGCGATGGATGCTTGTTTTTTATCAGCGGTAGATGTAGATGTCGCCAGAAAGGAGATACATGGATTAAAACAAGGCAGAGCCACTGTAAGGCAATATCACTCCCGCTTTTTTGCATTGGTCAATGCGCTGAAATGGGAAAAAGATTCAGCTGCCGTCAGAGACCTGTTCTGGGAGGGGTTGAATGGGGCTGTGAAAGACGAAATTGCAAGGGGGGAGAGACCCCAGAGCACTCAAGAAGTTGTCCAGAAAGCGCTGACGATTGGGGTGCGTCTGGAAGAACGTCCTTGGAGCAAAGAAGAAGGGCGTTGGGGACGCACGCCAGCGAGAGCACCTCCTTTCTTTCCCAGGGACACAGCACGCGCTCAATCCACGCCTCCACTGGGAGGGGGAGAGGAGCCGATGGAGATAGGTGGTGCAAAGGCTCAGTCAGCAACCAGAGCCCTAACACCAGGAGCAGTCAAAGCGAAGCCTCCTAGAGGGAACAGGAAGTGTTACATCTGCGACAGTGCTCAGCACATGGCAAAAGAGTGCCCCCAGAGGATCCACAAGCACACTGCAGCCTCAGCAACAGTAAGAGAGGAAGTTCAGCAGGGAGAACCACTGCAGGGAAACGACGGAGTCTGGCTGGAAGCAGAACCACTGGGGCCCAGCCAGACGAGTCAGTGAAGCAGTCCCCAGGAATTTTTCAGCCCACGGACCCCCTCCCACCCAAACCAGTGGTGCAGCTCACCGCAACACTCCAGCTCCCCAATGGGCTCTCCATGGAAGTCCCTATCACCATCGACTCTGGCAGCAATGCAGACTTTATAGGAGTGGATTTTCTCAAGCAACATAACATGGCGCTCCTACCAGCCACGATGCCCCTGAACGTAGTCACGGTAGACGGCAGGGAGCTCCTGGGAGGACAAGTGGTGCAGCAAACACCGCCAATGGTGATGCAAATTGGAAATCACCGCGAAGTCATCAGCTTCAACGTCACCCACCTGTCGGACACGCCCATAGTACTGGGCATGAGTTGGCTGGACAGGCACAGCCCGGCATTAGCATGGTACCAGCGTCAGTTGACCTTCAGCTCCTCCTACTGCGCAGAACACTGCATCCTCGCTAACCAGGAAGATGAGGGGCACGAGGATGGACCACAGCTGCACTTAGGCATGTTGCAAGCGGGACCCAACAAGTACAAAGAGTTTTTGGAGGTCTTCTGCGAGAAGGAAGCGGACAAGCTGCCCCCCCACAGGCCCTACGACTGCAAGATTGACCTCCTGCCGGGGGCGACGCTGCCGACGGGGAAACTGTATTCCATGTCTGAGGATGAACTGCAGGAACTCAGGGAGTTCATAGATCACAACTTGAAGCGAGGATTCATCCGAGAATCCAAAGCGGTGGGGGGCAGTCCTGTTTTCTTCGTGAAGAAAAAAGACACGCCCCAAAAGAGGCTTGTAGTTGATTATAGAATTTTGAATTCGAGAACCAAGCCCACGGCGTTCCCCATGCCCAAGATTGACGACCTGCTTGCGACGGTGAGGAAGGGACGCATCTTCACCAAGTTGGATCTACGAGGGGCGTACAATCTTATACGCATGCGGGAGGGCGACGAGTGGAAGACGGCCATGTTTACACCCCTGGGCACCTATGAATATAGAGTTATGCCGTTTGGCTTACAAAATGGCTCCCACTGTTTTCAAGCCTTTATGCACCACGTCTTAGTGGGACTCCTCTACAAGAAGTGCGTCTGCTTCCTGGATGACATCCTGATCTTTTCGGAATCTCAGGTGGCTCACGAGAGGGACGTCAAGGAGGTCCTGCAAAGACTACGGGAGCACAGACTTTACGCCAAATTGGAGAAGTGCCAGTTCGACACGACGGAGGTGGACTTCCTGGGCTACAAACTGTCCGACAAGGGACTTGCCATGGACAGCGCCAAGGTCCGCTCGGTGTTGGACTGGAAGAGCACTCGCAATCGGAAGGAGGTCCAGAAATTCGTCTGCTTTGCCAACTTCTATTGCAAGTTTATCAAGGGATTCGCCATGCAAACGGCAGCCATCACGGACACCCTCAGCTCCAAGAAGAAGAAGTTCATCTGGACCGAGCAGGCAGAGCGGTCCTTTCAGACGCTCAAGCGTCTCTTCGCGTCCGAAGAGCAGCTGCTGCACGTAAACCCCAGCAAACCCATGAGGGTGGAGACGGACGCCTCAGACAGAGCCGTGGGGGCAGTCCTGTTGCAGCGAGACCCGCAAGGGGACTGGAGGCTGTGTGCTTTCTACTCCAGGAAACTCAGCAAGTCGGAGCAGAACTACACCATCTGGGACAGGGAGTTGCTGGCAGTCCATGCAGCCTTCAAGGCGTGGAGGCACTTCCTCATCGGAGCCAAACACACAGTGCAGGTCCACACGGACCATAAGAACCTGGAACACTGGCGTACGGCGTGGTTCCTGAACTAGAGACACATCCGCTGGGCGGAGTTCTTTGCGGATTTCGACTTCAGGATAGAATACATCCCGGGAGACAACAACATCATGGCGGATGCACTGTCCAGGAAGCCGCAGTATCTCGAGGCAGAGGCACCTGCGGCGGCCAAGCACATTTTTGCACCGAAAGCATGGGCGTGCGCCTCAGCCACGGTGGACCTGGATGCGGTACGTCGCGCGCTGCAGACAGACTCCTTCGCACGCTCCAAGATGGAGGAGGTGCGGAACGGAACAGCGAAGGACGACGAGTTCCAGATACGCGACGGACTGCTCCTCCGCAAAGGGGCCCTCTACGTACCGGGAGACGACCTCCGCACGAAGGTACTGCAGCAGTTACATGACGCGCCCAGCGCTGGGCACTTCGGCAAAGAGAAGACGGTGGAATTAGTAGCCAGAGACTTTTGGTGGCCCAAGATGAGGGGGGGAAGTCGCGGATTACGTCACTAGGTGCGACACATGCCAGAGGGCCAAGCCAGTGCACAGGCCGCTGGCAGGACTGCTGGAACCACTACAGTCACCGCTCGAACCGTGGGAGAGGGTGGCCCTGGACTTTGTCACGGATCTGCCCAGCTCGAGGGGCAAAACAGCAGTACTCGTGGTAGTGGACATGTTCACCAAGATGGCCCACTTCATTTCGTGCGCGAAGGTGGCTACAGCGGAACAGACCACCAAGCTGTTCATAGACCACGTGTTCAAGGTGCACGGTCTACCACGGTCTATCCTGTCCGACCGGGGGCGCCAGTTCATCTCGAACTTCTGGCAGAAGTTGATGGGCATCCTGAACGTCAAGATCAACTTAGCGTCGGCAAGACACCCGCAGACCAACGGACAAGCCGAGAGGGTCAACGCCATCATGCAGCAGTACCTGAGATGCTACGCGAATCAGCAGCCTGCGACATGGGTGGACTACCTACTGCTGGCCGAGTTCGCCTACAACAACACGAAGCACGTGTCCACGGGGGTGACACCGTTCTTCGCCAACAACGGGCGGCATCCCAGAACCTTCCCGGGATTAGAGAGAGTGGGGGAGGGGGAGCCAGAGGCAGCAGAGGCCTTCGCGACGGAATTACAGGAGGTCCACGAGCAACTCCAAAGGCAGTTAGAACTAGCAAAGCACGCATACAAGATGCAGGCAGACAGACACAGAAGGGTTGGGGAAGACATACAGGTGGGAGACTGGGTCTGGTTGGCAGCCCAGGCAGTACCGGCCAGATCGTTAGCCAAGAAGAAGCTAGGCCACAAGCAGCTAGGGCCTTACCAGGTCAAGGCACAGATCAATCCAGTGGCCTTCCGGTTGACACTCCCGGAGGGATCCCGAATGCACCCGGTCTTTCATAGATCAGTACTCACGCCCTACAAGGCACCTCACAGGTTTCAGGCGCCAGGGACAGCACCAGACCCACTCAGGGAGGCGCCCACGAAGGGGGGGTCACCGAAGGGGGAGCCACTCAACGAGGCCACAGAGATTTTAGATTCGAGATGGGGGGAGGAAGGGATTGACTATCTCCTCGCCAGGGAAGACACCCCAGCCAGCGCCAACAGGTGGGTACCGGACTATGCAGTGGAGGAGCAATGGCTCAAGGACGAATTCCATGCACTTTTCCCGCACAGACCCATGCCGGCAGATTATTTCGACGAATATCTTTTCACACCCACACTCTCAGCCAGCACGTTCCAGGGGTTCTCTTCAGCTGAGGACACGGTGTCGGAGACCAGCTCCCCAGAGGGATCCCTCTCAGGGTTTGGCACTGGCGGATCTTATTGGTGGAAAGATCAACCTGAGGTGGGGTGGCGCAGAGAAATGCCGAGAGGGATCTTGCACGCAGCGTCACCCCAGACGACAGAGGGAGAGGGGGTCATGGGCGAGTTGGGGGAAGATCCAGGGTTCGAACACACATCCCAAGAGATGGAAGCAGAGGAGATCAACGTCGACGAGACCACGGAGGACTGCCCGGATTTATCCGGCTGGCTGCACACCACGGGGGACGAACTGTATCCGGCACTCACCCCCACAACACTGGAGCACCCAGAACCCACCCCAGAAGAGGGGGAGGGGGGAAGGGGGGGCTTCGAGGGGGGATGGATGTCAGGGGCTCAGGAGCAGAGGCACAGGGAAGAGGGGAAATGGAGAGCGAAGGGGAAGAATCCGAGGGGAGCGTAGGAGAAGAGGACAGTGGTCCGAGGGATTCCATGAACCTCTCCAGCGAATCGGAAGATTCACAGAAGGGGGCGCCAGTGGCCAGGGGCAGGGGGTTCCCAGGGGGAACGCCCCAGGAGCAAGGGGGCAGCAGGGATTCCCAGAGCAGTAGTTGGAAATCAGGACCAGCTTCCCCACCAGAGCAGAGTGGGGGGGAAGTTTCCCAAGTGTCGGGGTCAGTGCATTCCCCAACAGGAAGAGAAGACGAGGCAGGGCTGACCACGCCTCCGTCGGAGAGTCGGGCAACGGAGGGGAGGTCAGATCCAGCCAGTGTCCCGGAAGAGGGAAGCAGTGACAGAAGTAGTGTAACGGTTAGGAGAAAGGTCACTGGGTTGGCGCAAGAGGCAAGTTCAAATGTACAGGAGCGCAGGACAGCAGAGAATGAGGATTGGGAACCGGGTCCTAAAGCCCGACGGAGGCAGGGGGAGGAGCTAAGCGACTCAGTGTCAGAAGAGTCCAGAAAGGGCAATGCCCCAGTGGGCAGGAGGACCCAGAGGAGGAGAGAGCAGCGGAAAAGGTGGAGCAGGGCTAGGATCTTAAACTGGTGTCAGAGGGGAGGAGACTCAGACGGGACTTCGCCGATCTAGGGGTTAAGACGTAGAGCTGCACGCTGTGGCTTTGAAATGGAAACTGAACTTCAATAAAGACTTTTATACATTACCACAGCCTAGCGTTGGTCTTCTGTGAGCTGGGACCTAGAGGCAGCTCTGACAATAACAAAATTAAACAACCTCTATGTAAGTCATAGTCGGGATACGGGTGGCGCTGTGGGTTAAACCACAGAGCCTAGGGTTTGCCGATCAGAAGGTCAGTGGTTCAAATACCCACGACGGGGTGAGCTTCCGTTGCTCGGTCCCTGCTCCTGCCAACCTAGCAGTTCAAAAGCACAAAGTGCAAGTAGATAAATAGGTACCGTTCTGGCGGGAAGGTAAACGGCATTTCCGTGTGCTGCTCTGGTTCACCAGAAGTGGCTTAGTCATGCTGGCCACATGATCCGGAAGTTGTACGCCTGATCCCTCGGCCAATAAAGCAAGATGAGCGCCGCAACCCCAGAGTCGGTCACGACTGGACCTAATGGTCAGGGGTCCCTTTACCTTTACCTTTATGTAAGTCATAATAAGATCTAAAATAAATGTTTAAAATATCTATCTATCTCATCAAAACAGATATTATCCAAGAGCACCCAAAGGGCGCTGGGACGATCCAGAAGGGTGCTGGGTCCCATGACTGCAAGCAGGCTGAAGATGGAGGGGCTTCCCAGGCCAATCAAAGCATCTCTCTACCCCACTATAGAGAGCCCTCTTCTCTTGTTCACCCTCCAGGGTGGATCAAAGCGCTGCTGAGAGAGATTTTTGTGAAAACCAGTTACCCTGTTGCACCTGGAGAGAGCTCAGGAGGGGGCCTGCAAATGCTTACTGGTCCTGAAGGGGGTGCAGAGCATGAGCAGAAAGGCCAAGGAAATTCCATACCCCAAAGGGGTGGGTGGGAAATGGCAGACATGGAGTCTCTGGGTCGCAACCACATCTTGCAAGAAACATCATATTATTCGGAAATCAGGGTGGATGCTTGAGGTGGGCAGGATGATAATCTTCTCTCATTATTTCCCCCTGTGGTGTGATCCTGGTGCACCTCCACCTTGCCCATCTCAAGCATCATTTGCAACAGGAAGGAAGGGGCCACAGACAAGCAGAGAAATGAAGGGCCTTTTCCTCCTTAGTGGGGGCTCCTGCTGCGCTGTGGAGGGAGCTCACATTAAGATTGGGGGGGGGGTTTCCAGCCTGTGAGTGGCTTCATTTGCACTTATTGATTCCTGCATTGCAGGGGGGCTGGACTAGATGGCCCTCAGGCTCCCTTCCAGCTCTAAAGTTCTATGATTCTGTGATTCAGATCTGGATCCAAAGGAGCCAGGGACCCACAGAGGCCAATACCTGGACATAGCTGTCAACTTACAGATTTGAAAATAAGGGACCAGCAGCCTTGAAAATAAGGGACCTGCAGCCTCACCTGTTCCAGGCACTCCAGTCTTCCTGTCCTCCTGCAGTCTGGTCAAACTCATGCTGGGTAGCTTCGAGAACACTGTCCAACCAACTTTGTAACCAGAGGTTCAACTGAATAGAATCTGAATCACATGCACCACAAGGCCTATGCAGCCTCAACGTAAGATAGCTCCCTGGCCTGGCTTTGCACTGCAAAGTTTGCAGCAGCATGTGCAACAAAACGGTGTCCAGCATTCAAAAAACCCCTCAGCTTGCATTAACTAGCCACACACAAGGCATGCAAGCTCCACCCCCCAGTTGTTCTTAGACTTCTTATTGGGTGATCAACACAGCCAAGCAACACAGTTGGAGCCTCCCTCCACACAGCCAAGCAACACAGTTGGAGCCAGGGAGGTAGAGGAGCTGCTTCCTTTGAAATTTAAGGGACATCATTTAAGGGACATTTAAGGGACATCCATCAATAAGGGACAGCAGCAGGACATGGCGCTGGAATAAGGGACTGTCCCTTCAAATAAGGGACACTTGACAGCTGTGTACCTGGACAACTCCCACCCCCTGCTCTGGCTGTACCAGACTCTGCCACCTGCTCAGATCTCACAGCACGAGACTCCAGCCCCTGGCCTGACATGATGCTGCAGGAAGGAAGGCCATGCTTAAACTGAGCCAATAGCAGCTGGGTCTCCAAATAGTGTGATGCTGTAGTTGAACTGAAGGGGAGGGAAGGAAGGAGAGAGAAAGAAAGAGAGCTAGAGGTCAAGGGCCTATTTATCTATTTATTTATTTATCTATTTATTTGTCTATTTCATTGCATTTATATTCCATCTTTTTCTCCAAGCAGCTCAAAGTGGCACACACGGCTCCCCCCTCCTCACTTAATCTCTACAACAACCCTGTGACAGACTCTCCAAGTGTTCCTATTTTCCAGGGACAGTCCTGAATTTATAGAAGATGTCCCGGTTTCTGATTTGATCCTGGAATGTCCTGCTTTTCCTTCGGACATCCCTATTTTCATCAGAGAAATGTTGGAGGGTATGGAGTTATGCAACCCCCCGAGCCAAGGAAATAAGTAACTATACAAGCTTTAGAAGACATCTGAAGGCAGTCCTGGTTAGTTTTATTATGTTTTTATATATGTTGGAAGCTGCCCAGACTGGCAGGTGGGATATTATTATTATTATTATTATTATTATTGAATTAGGGTTAACCCTAACCCTAACCCTAACCCCTAACCCCTAACCCCTAACCCCTAAACCCTAAACCCTTAATAATAATTATTATTATTGAATTATTATTGAATAGGATGTCCCTATTGTCATCAGAGAAATATTGGAGGGTATGCTGTGAGACAGGTTAGGCTGAGTGGCATTGATCAGCCCCCAAGGTAACCCAGCTGGCTTCATCATGGCCAAGTGGTAGGATTTGAACCCTGATCTCTCCCAGCTCTTACACCACACTGGCTCTCAGAGGAGAACCTGTGCCAAGTTGCCCATGAGCACAGAAGCCCTGCCAGCCATGTGGCCGCAGGTCAGAAAGTGTTGCCACTTGCCCTGACCCCACAACAACCCTGGGCAAGTTGGGACTGTGGAGTCTGCCTAGTCCCATCCTGGGGGGCTCCCCATGTCAGCCACAAGACGCTACGGGGGGAGGAGGGGATTTTGATGGGGCAAAAAAGACCATGATAAAGGAGAGGGCCCCTTATAGTGGCCCAGATGGCAACAGCCCCTCTCCCACCCCAGCTACCACAAGCTCCTGCACTGAGCCTCTGCCTGGAAGTGGGGCTCCCAGCACCCCACCAGGGAGGGAGCCTTCCCTGTTCCTCTGCCAGGCACAGTGCCACCCTGCTGTCTTCTTCAATAAAAGCTCCTTTGCCTCCTGCCCAGCTAATCACATTACTTGCAAACTCTTTGTGCAAGAGGTTTGGTGGCTCATCATCGCTTGAGTCCTTCAATCATGATTTCAGAGCCGACTCAGAAAGGGGCCCTCGCCTGCTCCCTCTTTAAGAGCTCATCTGGGATGACAAGACGAGTTATCAACAGCAGAGAGCAAGCAGAAGGCTGCCTCCCCTCACCCCCCACCACACACCTTCATTGAATCAAGCGCCTTATCAGATCCCCCCTAATCACATCTGCAAGGTAATGGGGGATGCTCTCGCCTGGCTGGGCTAATGGTAGCCCAGGGACTAGGCTGTAATGGGACTGGATTGATTTGATCTGGGTAATGAAGGAGTTGTGGCAATGCTGCTTCCAGCAGTCCAAGATAAAGGGGTAGAAAGAAGTGTGCGGCTAGTCCTGCTGGAAGGAGGGGTCTCCTTCCTCCCCCCTGCCAGGGCAACCCTCTTCAACAGACTCAGCTCAGTTAAGGGGCTTGAGCAACAGGGTAACTGGCCAAGACTGGGGGCTAAATAATATCACCACATGGGCAACCCAGCTGTTACAAATGGGTAATTGGCAACCGTTGTTTTTTTACATAAGATTTTCTACAGAAAGGGTAAGTCTGGATGAAATGAGACGGCGGAGAGATTCAGGCTGACATTTTGATGCCAGTGATGTCATGTGGGCACTGCAAAAAGTGAAGAGGCCTTGCCGGCCTGAGCATCTCTGGCCCCACAAGCAGCACCTACCTGGGAGGACCTTGTGTCAAAGGCAGGGGCAGCCCTGTCCTGGGAGAAAGGATGGCCTACGTTGGCTGGAGCCTGGCCGTCAAAGCCCTGCAGCTGGTGAAACTGAGGCACAGAGGAACTAAGGCAGGAACTTGCCTGCAGCTCCACCTTTGGGTTAAGGCACCAAACATGGGGGCAGGTGACTAAAGCCTTGAGCCATAGAACAGCTTGGTGGTTTTGGCAACCTGCAATGGAGTCAGCCCAAGGAAGGTATTGCTATGAAGGTTGCCCACCATCCCAAATCTTGCAAAAGCAAAATTCCTGGGGGTCTCAGGTGCTCACCCAGGGTCATGTTCCTGTTGGGAATTTGGGCACGTCAAAGACTGTAGTGTTTTAAGATGTATGGTTTATTTTACACTTATATACCTAGGTGGAGGAAGAGAGTTCACAGCATTACATCTCAAGATGGACTCATTCCTCCCCGCAGAGCAGCACTAGAGTCCAAGGCAACCTGCATGCCACCTCTGTGCCTCAGCCTGCCAGGATGGCTCTGGCCAGCATGGCCTCTGCCTCCACTCCTGGCTCCTCCTTTCTCCTTCCCAAGAACCCTTGCCAAGTGCCTGCTCGCCTTCTCCAAACCTCTCTTTTAAAGAATGTATATTAAAGTTTACAATAATAATACAATAAAAAGAAAAAAAGAAAAAAGAAAAAAAGAAATAACAAAAATACAAAAATACAAAAATGAAAATATTTAAAAAACACATAAGGTTTCCAATGCTTAATTTTCATTAACTTATTTCCCAGACCTCCTCATACCTCCCTTTTTTGTATTCCAGTTCAAATTGTTAGTTCAGCAAATCCTTATCAATAAATTTTAACCTGTTTCTAAACCTTTTTTTCCATATTCTCTTAAAGCATTACAGCCGGAAACCACTTAATTTCTATCCAACATCATTCTAACATTCATTAATTTTGCAATATTTCTGTAAATAGTCTTTAAATTTCTTCCAATCTTCTTCCGCCGACTCTTCTCCCTGGTCTCGGATTTTGCCAGTCATTTCTGCCAGCCCCATATAGTCAATCATCTTCATCTGCCATTCTTCCAGAGTGGGTAGATCTTGTGTCTTCCAGTACTTTGCAATAAGTATTCTTGCTGCTGTTGTGGCATACATAAAGAAAGTTCTATCCTTCTTTGGCACCAATTGGCCGACCATGCCCAGGAGAAAGGCCTCTGGTTTCTTCAGGAAGGTATATTTAAATACCTTTTTCATTTCATTATAAATCATTTCCCAGAAAGCCTTAATCCTTGGGCACGTCCACCAAAGGTGAAAGAATGTACCTTCATTTTCTTTACATTTCCAACATTTATTATCGGGCAAATGATAAATTTTTGCAAGCTTGACCACCTGTAAATCATTTTCATAATATTCTCTCTTAGGGCATTACATGCCGTAAACTTCATACCTGTGGTCCATAACTGTTCCCAGTCAGCAAACATAATGTTATGTCCAACATCTTGTGCCCATTTAATCATAGCAGATTTCACCGTATCATCCTGAGTGTTCCATTTCAACAGCAAGTTATACATCTTTGACAAAATCTTAGTTTTAGGTTCTAACAGCTCTGTTTCTAATTTTGAATTTTCCACCTGGAAGCCAATTTTCTTGTCCAAATTATATGCCTCCATTATCTGGTAATAATGAAACCAATCTCGCACTTTGTTTTTTAATTTCTCAAAACTCTGCAGTTTCAATCTATCTCCTTATTGTTCCAAAATTTCCCAATATTTCGGCCATTTGGCCTCCATATTGAGCTTTTTCTGGGCTTTTGCTTCCATTGGTGACAACCACCTTGGGGTTTTATTTTCCAATAAATCCTTATATCTTATCCAAACATTAAACAATGCTTTCCTGACAATATGGTTTTTGAATGCTTTATGTGCTTTAACCTTGTCGTACCACAAATATGCATGCCACTCCAAACCTCTCTTGTAAGAGGGACACCTTTTTCCTGTGTCACACCATGCCTCCCATCACCTTGGGAACCTCCCAAATATCCTGTCTCTGTCCACTCCTTGGAGCAGGGGGAAGGATACCATTTTGCATTGCCAATGGCCTTCAGTGGCCCAGTGTCTGGCTCCCCATTGTTTCTCAGTGGCTCTGCACCTAACTAGATTGGCCAGGTAAAGGTAAAGGTACCCCTGCCCGTACGGGCCAGTCTTGCCAGACTCTGGGGTTGGTGCGCCCATCTCACTCAAGAGGCCAGGGGCCAGCGCTGTCCGGAGACACTTCCGGGTCACGTGGCCAGCGTGACATCGCTGCTCTGGCCAGAGCCAGAGCCAGAGCCAGAGCCAGAGCCAGAGCCGCACACGGAAACGCCGTTTACCTTCCCGCTGGTAAGCGGTCCCTATTTATCTACTTGCACCCGGAGGTGCTTTCGAACTGCTAGGTTGGCAGGCGCTGGGACCGAACGACGGGAGCGCACCCGGCCGCAGGGATTCGAACCGCCGACCTTTCGATCGGCAAGCCCTAGGCGCTGAGGCTTTTACCCACAGCGCCACCTGCGTCCCTAGATTGGCCAGGTAGGGTTGCATAAACTACCGGTAACCCTGGAATTTCTTGTCTGGCACAGTTCTGCAGTTTATATTTTCCATTCATATCCCAAATATTAGCCAAATACTACCATTTATTAATTTCTACCATTCACTGACAGACTCCAGATCTATGACAGGGTTGTCTCACTTGGTCTGCCAGGTGCCCCTTCCGGGATGCCCAAAAGCAGAGCCTGAGGGTTCTCCCTGCCAGAGATGCTCCACGGTCATTCAGTCAGACCTCCTGCCAAAACAGCTGTTGGCCATGCAAATGCCAGGCCGGAAATGTCCACAATTTCTTTCAAGTGCAGAATTTGGGGTTTTCCACCCTGCAGCCACAGAGTCAGAGATCAGAATCTTGCAGCATCAGGGAACAGGGCAGAACTGGGGAGAGACCCTGAATCCCTGGGAGCCTTTAGGGGAGGGGCGTGCTGTGGTCACCCCAGCCCCATCTGCCTCTTGGGGTCCAGGGTTCTGACCCACTCATTGCCCACAAAGCCCCGCTCCCTACAATAGTCAGCCCTACTCTCTCTCCACCCCCTTCTGCTGTGAGCATCTGTTTCAGGGCAGACTGAAATACCCAGGAAACTTGACTCAGCCCAGGGGAGCAGCTCTCAAGCTTCCCTGCCACGGGCAGCCAGAGCCAGAACAAATCTTTTTCTCTGGAACTCCCATCTCTGCCATCCCCACCCCTGAATCTGTGCAGCAAAGAAGAGTCGGCGATGGATGAGCCTAGAGTGGGGTCAAGTTTCCGAGATCAGCTCTTCACGCTTGCGATGTTGATAGATGACACTCAAACCTCAGAGGCGGCTGCAGATGCCAAAGGAGCTGTGAGCCTCTGCCAAATGGGATCAAGTGGAAATCCAAAGGAGATGCCCTCTGGGAGCCTCCTTGAAAACGCATGGAGAGGGAGAGGAGGCAGTGGTGTGCAGGGGAGATATCATCACTCATGGATATTGATAGGAAGGAGCAGCCAGAGATCAGCTCCAAGGGAGGAAGGCGGCAGCATTGGAGAAACCGCAAGAGAAAGAAATGCCTTTTTCGGCCTTCTTAGAATTATAGAATTGCAGAGTTCGAAGGGACCCAGAGGGTCATTGAGTTCAAGCCCCCACAATGCAGGAATCTAAGCTAAAGCATCCATGGCAGATGGCCATCCAACCACTTGGGGGTTATCTTGATTGACAGGTGACCAATCAAGGACTCAACTTTCTGTAAAACACCATCTCTTTCTGTGACATGTTGTGATGTTTGTAATATGCTTTTGGGAGTGGATCATTGTGGGGAAACTGTACTTTAAAAAGAAGCTGCACCCTTTGTCCAGGGCTTCTTCGTCTTTTGCTGTTTTAGAAGTAGAAAGCTTGTTGCCAACAATGAAGATCAGGTGTACTGATCTACCTTGTTTTCATATAACTGGTTGCAGCTTCTTACTTTGCTTTTACTGACAAGGGGACTGTGCAGAACCACAAGTCCCTTGGGCGAGGAGTGGACTGTAGCAGCCACCCCTGCATTCTTTAACATTGTCAACATCCTTTTTAAATTGCAGTGCCCAGAACTGGACCAAGTCAGAATGGCGCAGTACTATTACTTTCCTAGATCTGGACACTAGACTTCTGTTGATGCTGCCTAGAATTCATCTTTTTTGCTGCTGCGTCACCCTGTGAACTCGTTAAGTTTGTGGTCCACTAAGACCCCTAGATCCTTTTCACGTGTATTACTGGCCAGATATTCCCCGTCTTAAATTGGTGCAGCTGGTTATTTCTGCCTAAGTGTAGAACCTTGCATTTGTCCCTATTAAAATCCAAAAGCCTAGAACTGGGTCGTGACTCAGTGGCAGAGCACCTGCCTTGCAGCAGAAATTTCCAGGTCGATCCCAGAATTCCAGAATCATAGAATCATAGGGTTGGAAGGGACCTCAGGGGTCATGTAGCCTAACCCCCTGCAATGCAGGAATCACAGCCAAAGATCCCCTGGCCATCCAGCCTCTATTTTTTAGTTTATTTATTTCATAAAATTTATACACCGCTTGATTGTAAACAACAACCTCAAAGAGGTTTACAAAATGAATTAAACAATAAAATTATTGGTAGTAACAGTTAAGAACAAGTATCTGAAACATTCAGCTATTTAAAAGTGTTTCCCTAGGGTTACCAGATGTCCCCCGATTTGCAAATCTGTCCCCGGGAAATGTGGCAGCAGCAGCCTCAGCAGCCTGGAGTCAGCTTGGTAGCGCCGTTGGCTCTGGTTGGCTTCAGGAGCTGCTTGCTGCCATGGCTCCCGCCATTTTTACTCGCTGGAAGTCCCCATATGATGGATCTTGTGCGCAACACATCATATGGGGACTTCCAGTGAGGAAAAATGGCAGGCAACACAGCAGTGAGCAGCTGCTGCCACTGCCGGTGCTACAGAGGAAAGGGGGGGGGATTAAGGATGATATGTTTTGGATAATATGTCTTGTTTAAATTTTCAATATTTTTTTTTCTTAAAAAAAAGTGTCTCGGATTCATTGGAAAAAAATCTTTTAACCATATTTTGGAGGCTCTCCTCTTCTCCTGTACTGGGATAGGGGGTCTGTCCCTGGAGGAGGGTCTGGTCCCCCCATCCTCCTGGGGTGCCAGGCTTTGCCCAGGTCATCAAGCCCAGTGATGGATGGTACCAGGAGGCCAGGAGGCCAGAATGGAATGATGAGTGGCCTCCGATGGGGCAGCCAAACATTTCCTCTGGGTCTGCTCTCAGTTGAACCCCAATTATATAACATATGTGGCTTTGACTGCCTATATGTGAGTAGCAGGGGGGGGCACGGGTCTTATTTTGTAGAGGAGAGTCCCCTGACTGAAGGGCTATCCAACCTAAGTCTGATTTAGATGTTTTTGTGTGGGGCGCTTAGAAGGGAGGCTGCAGCGGGACGAGTAGCCTAGAAGTTGCCTGTCTGCACTTAGGAGTGCCTGGAGAGCAGGACAAACAGGGGCCAGGTCCCCCCAGTCCAGGTGGCTGCTACGCAGGCGGAGGGGCTGGCAGCTGCCTCCATGGTGGGCTCAGCTCAAAGGAGCTACCTTGGCAGATCCTGAATGAGGTCAACACAAGCTGAAGCAAAGCAGCACGAAACGTTTCAAGCGGGGCAGAGAATTTCAGTGGGGCTCGGATGTAACAACAGAAGAAAGGGGGAAAGACTCTGATCTGCCATTCCTGTGAAAATGCTCAGTGGATGCTGAAGATGCAAAGAGGTTGAGGGAATGTTCTTTCACGTGTGGTGGACTTGTAAAAGGGTAAAAGAGTATTTGGAAATGATCCATAATGAATAGAAAAAAATGTTTAAAAGTACTTTCCCCAAAAAACCTGTCCTTTCTGTTGGGGATAATTCAGACTGAAATTCCCAGATGCCAAAAAAAGTTTATTTATGTATGCCACTACTGTGGCCTGTGTTTTGTTAGCCCCAAAATGGACAATGAGCGAGGTCCCAACCAAAGAGGAATAGCAAGTTAAGTTGACAAAATATGTGCAGCTTGCAGACTTAACATATAGAATAAGAGAACAAGAAGAACATACAGTGGTGGCCCGCAAGACGAACGCCTCGCAAGACGGAAAACCCGCCAGACGAAAGGGTTTTCCGTTTTGGAGGGGCTTCGCAAAACGAATTTCCCTATGGGCTTCCTTCGCAAGACGAAAGCCCATAGGGAAATCTCCGGGACAGCGGGGAAGCGCAGCGCGTCTTCCCCACTGTCCTCGGACCTCCTCCGAAGGCTGGCGGTGGGGCGGAGAGACCTTCTCCCCCCGCCAGCCTTCAGATGGCTGTCCTGAAGACTTGCGGTGGGAGGAGGGTTTTCCTTCCCACCGCCAACATTCAGAATGCTGTTCTGAATGTTGGTGGTGGGGAGGAAAAACCCTCCTCCCACCGCAAGCCCCGGGAACAGAGGAGAAGCGCTGCGCGCCTTCCCCTCTGTTCCCGTACCTGTCCTGAAGGCTTGCGGTGGGGAGAAAAGCCCTTCTCCGCACCACCAGCCTGGCAAGCGGTCTCCATAGGAACGCATTAATTGATTTTCGATGCATTCCTATGGGAAACCGTGCTTCGCAAGACGAAAAACTCGCAAGAAGAAAAAACTTGCGGAACGAATTAATTTTGTCTTGCGAGGCACCACTGTATGTTTAGAGAAGAATGGAAAACGTTTATTGAATATATGGGAAATATCTGTGTACAGCTGAAAACGCTGGCAGCACTAAGATAAATTCAACAGTGTAAATAAGTTATGATGGATGTAATAATGGAATACTGAACGGTATAGTTTCTTATGCAGGGATTTATGCTATGTAAAATGAACCATGGAAAGAGAAGAAGGGGAGTCATTGATATTTTAAGGATATAAAAATGAGTATTTTAAATTGTAAAACAGAAAAT
The DNA here is from genome assembly GCF_964106915.1 of Podarcis gaigeae. Lineage (NCBI taxonomy): Eukaryota > Metazoa > Chordata > Lepidosauria > Squamata > Lacertidae > Podarcis > Podarcis gaigeae. The sequence goes on from NW_028153312.1 coordinate 52,791, forward strand.
TTAGTAAAAAATATACAAATAAGAGAGAAAACCTCCCCTGGCACCAGGATATAGCACTTCCTTTCACCATTGCCTGAAAATGACGGCATGGCCCAGCTCCACTTCTGTCCTCCTGAGACTGTCAAGAGCATCGGAAGAGGAGCAGGCCCAGGCCCAAGGCGGCCCCCAGCGTCTCCTTCTCACAGGGGCCACCCAGATGCCTCTCAAACAAGATGGAGCCCAGCAGAAGCACACACACACACACACACACACACACAACTGGCATTATGGAGAAGCATCGTAGGGGACTTCCCAGCCCATATTCTCCCTCACTGCTGCCACCAGAATGATCTTTACTGGGGAAATTTGGACAGGATGCTTTTGCTTGCTTGCTTGCTTGCTTGTTTTACAGAGCCCTGTTGCCAATGACTCACTTGTGAACTTGCAATTGGAAGCCCCTGCCTCTGCTACAGGAGGGGGTTGGACTAGATGACCCTCGCGGTCCCTTCCAGCTCTACAATTCTACGGTTCTCGGTGAAACACTCTCTCTCTCTCACTCTCTCTCTCTCTCTCTTAGCTAGATTTGTGGATATTATTATTTTAGTTATGATTTTCAATTTTATCCATTTCAATAATTTTACAATCATTTTAACACTTCCAAACTTGACTTCCTTCCCCCTCTTGTTTTCTGCATATCCAAATTAACTTAATTTGCTCATTTATCCATCTACTTTAAACATATGAATCAGGGGAACAAATAGGTGAAACTCTCTTGACTAGTGGCTGCTGAGGGCTTTCTTGTCCCTGCCCCTGCCTGAACCCCTCAATGTGCCTCCCTAACTCCCCCCCCCCCCCGCTGCTGCCTTGTGTGTGTTTAGCACAAACATTACCTTGGCATGAACCAAAGCAGCAGCAATCAAGGTTACTGGGTTGGATCCTGCCCCCCCCCCCAGTACTTTGCATCCAGGCTTTGGCACTGGGGTTGCTCCTCTTAATCTCCAGCCTCTCCTGTCCATCTCTTGTGCGGGGAGGGGGGTTCCTCTTTTCTTCCCTCTCCAACATGCACCGGCGGTCACTCTGGCCATGCCCCGTGGACAAGGCTAATGTGCTCAGGAGCTGAAGTTATTAATGTCTCCCAATATGAGGAGGCCTGGGAGGGGGAGAGGAAAGTTATTGATTGTCATGTCAGAGGAGTCGATGGAAATTCCATTGGGGGGGGGATCATGGCTGTTTCCATTTCAGAGCCATCACCTCCACCACCCAGCTGCCCAGCTGCCTTTCCTGGCCACCCTTTCCAGGCTGCCTCTAGGCCAGCAAAGTATGCTATTGCAGGGTAGTGCCCCTGTCCAGCCTCTGCTGAAGATTTTTCCATCTTTCTGGCTTGGAAAACCTGGATAGACACAAACACACAGGATGTTCCTGTCATCTCTTCCAGGAAGTGAAATGGCAAATGAGCGGGGGGGGGGGGGCGGGGCGGCTTGATAGTACTGCTAATGCACTAATTGGCAAGAGGGCTGGAAAATGGCTTTGTGAGGGGTGATTGTTTGCTTTCAGTTGCAGTTGGCACTTGGCAAACCAAGCTGTGTGGGATGGGGTGGAGGCTTCTCTGGCCCAGAGGCTGCCTCTGTTCCACAAGTGGTTCTGCAGGGAGGGGAGGAGTTTCACCCCACATTGCAGGGACAGCTTCATAGAGTTAACGGAGAAATCTGAGGGCTCCCTTGGACAGAAAACAAGGACACCAGCCAGGAATACCAGAGCAAAACAGCAGCCAGTAGGCTTGGTCTTTCTTGAAGACTCTCACGACAGGACTCCCACTTGCCACCAGGTGGAACAAGATGGAAGCCCCGAACAAAAGAGAACCCAAACTTTTATTAGCTGCTAATCCCCATGTTACCCCCCCCCCAAAAAAACCTACATCACTAATACATCATGGTTACATCATGAAAGGGGACGTCTGGTGGCAGTAATCTGAGCATCCTGGACCCTGCCCCATGGTTCCCCTTGCCCTCCACCAAACACCTATCAAGTGAAACAAAAGAGATATTTACATTTCTCTGTTTCTCAGCCAAGTTAATCACACTCTTTTGTCTTCATCTGGGTTTGTTATTTCTGGAACTCTACCTGTCTGGCGGGGACGCAGGTGGCGCTGTGGGTTAAAGCCTCAGCGCCTAGGACTTGCTGATCGAAAGGTCGGCGGTTCGAATCCCTGCGGTGGGGTGCGCTCCCGCTGCTCGGTCCCAGCGCCTGCCAACCTAGCAGTTCGAAAGCACCTCCGGGTGCAAGTAGATAAATAGGGACCGCTTACCAGCGGGAAGGTAAACGGCGTTTCCGTGTGCAGCTCTGGCTCGCCAGAGCAGCGATGTCACGCTGGCCACGTGACCCGGAAGTGTCTCCGGACAGCGCTGGCCCCTGGCCTCTTGAGTGAGATGGGCGCACAACCCCAGAGTCTGGCAAGACTGGCCCGTACGGGCAGGGGTACCTTTACCTTTACCTTACCTGTCTGGCACTCAGGTATCAGGAGGCCAGGGATTATCCCTCAGGCAGAGGGGCTGCTGAGTAGCTGAGCTCACATGTCTATATGAATTTCTGAAGTTTTCCAGTGAGTCAGTACATAGATACATTTATCAGTGATTTATCACATTTGGTATTGTGTAGGAGAGCCCTTTGAATAGATAGGAAGAAACTGTGATGAAGTGTTTTGTGGGGTCAAATCACAAAAGTGATTGTGCTGTTTTTGGTAGTGGGCTGCATGTGCATGATATCTGCTGGAGGAGCAGATACCCCCCATACATCAATTTCTGCAACAATAGGCCCCCAACTCCTGTCCCAGGTGTGCACTTTGAGCAACATGGAAGCAGGGGGCAGGAGGAGGAGCAGGGTCATACCTGTGGTGGCCACCCAGTTTGGGGCCAAAATGGCTCAGAGAGGCCACAGAGACCACAGGCAGCTAAAATCCATGACTTGGCCCAAAACATTTCATTGCATTTACTTATGGCATTTCTATCCCCCCCCCCTTTTCCTCCAAGGAGCTCAAGGTGGTATCTGTGTGTGTCTCTCTCCCCACTCCCCTTTTAATCCCCTGGGAGGTAGGAGAGGCTAAGAGAGGCAGTGACTGGTCACACCCTGTAAGCTTCATGGCCAAGTAGTAGGATTCGAATCCTGCTCTCTTCCAAGTCCAACTCCAAGCTGTACGTGTTTTACCACTCCGTTTCTCTTTGCTGGAAAGCCCAAGCACACCTTTTCATGCTAGCACCACCTTTTTAAAGTTCTGTTGCACCTTCCAAACACAAATCCCAGCCTTCACCCATCTGCACCCCCTCCCGCCCCCAACAAACCCACTGGTGGCGCCCTGTGGATCAGGCCCTGCCTGGGGGGGCAGTCTGCAAAGGCATTCAAAGGGCAAGCTTGTGTGTGTGTTGAGGGCCCCCCTGAAACGCTCCTCTAGCCCTCCCCACCTTGAGAAGCCTCTGCAAAGCTCAGCTGCAGACGCCACAAGTACAAGAAGACACCCCTCATCCATCACAGGCTCCCCCTTCCTCCTAGGTAATTGTAAATGATCGTGGCAGTTGCAGTCAAGGGGTGGGGGCAGATTCTGACCTCCATCCAGGCCAGACAGCTCCTGAGCAAGTGGCCCCCTTCTCCCCTCCAGCCCTCTGGCCACAGGCTGTCTGTGGTTGCCCAGTGGGGGAGGGAGATAGGAGAGCAGGTCGGTCTCTGCACTGCAAGAGGAGGGCGAGGGGGTGGATCCTAGGACTGCCTCCCCAAAGCTAAGGGAGAAGACAACAAAGAGTGTGAGTGGCCCACCTGGCAGGGCTGGAAGTGGGATATCTGGAGGAAGGCAGAGGTGAGTGTTTCTGCTCAGCAGGCGGGGGAGAGTTTGGGGACCCCAAGTGCTTGGGGAAGGGGCGTTGGCACTTCTTCGGCCAGTAATCTTGAGCTCCACTTGTCCCGGCAGTTTTGCCGTGGATGCTTCCCGTCCCAAGGGTCAACAAGGCACGATCAGCCTCGGGGCTGCGCTCATAAGAACTTCGAAAGAGTCTGCCGGATCAGGCCACAGGGCGCCCATCTGGTCCAGCCTTCTCTTCTCACGCTGGCCGACTAGATGCCCATTATGGGAAACCCGCAAGCAGGATCCGAGCACGAAAGCAGCCCTCTCCCCCAAAGGCGATTTCAGGGTCGCGACCGGCGCGGCCACACGGAGCGCCCTGCAGGGGGCGCCACAGCAATGCTTTACAGCGGAGAAGCGCCGGAGGCAGGCGGGGCCGCTGCTGAAATCTGAGAGCCCCAAGTCCGCCATGGTCTCCCCTCCTGTGGCTTCCAGCAACTGGCATTCGACCCCGACTGTGGAGGCAGACCACAGCCATCTCTCCTTCTCCATGGGTTGGTCCCATTCTCTTCCAAAGCCATCCCAGTTGGAGACGCGGCGTTTCCCTTCTGCTTATGGCGGCTTGAGCGCGCCACCTGGTGGCCAAGCAGAGGCTCCGCTCCGGTCGCTTTCCGGATTCTGGTCCCGTGTTAGACGGAGCGAGGGACTCAGACGTGCCTGCATTCAGCAGAGTCCCTGGTTTTCAAGGGAGAAGTGGAAGTGGCGGGGTGGGAAGAAGCCTCGAAGGGTCCATTGTCCCCATGGCGGACTCGGCTATAACTGTTTGCATTGTGTTATTTTGGTATTTCGTAGCATTTGTCTTATTGTAACCAGTATTTAATTATTATTATTTTTTTAAAAAAAATATTAAAGTTTTAAGGGGTACAAAAAGAAAAAAGAAAACACATCATTTTAAACGAAAAACAATACAACCCATCACAATAGTAAAGAAAAAAGGAAAAAATACAAAGAAAAATAAATAAAAATAAAATCCATTAAACAAAAAACAAAAAACAAAGAAAAATACAACAAATCTTCCCATTACTTATCTTTCATTAGCTTATTTCCTTGACCTCCTCACACCTCCCTTTTTTGTATTTTAGATCGATTATTTATTTCAGCAAATCCTTTCCATCTTTTCAAATTTTAGTCTTTGTATAATGTAGCTTTACTTTCCCTCCTTTCACCAATTAACAGTCAGTTTTCCCCAAATCCTTTATATCATTCCTGCTAAAGTCACATAACATCATTCCAACATCCTTCTAACATTCATTAATTTTACAATGTTTCTGTAAATAGTCTTTAAATTTCTTCCAATCTTCTTCCACTGACTCTTCTCCCTGGTCTCGGATTCTGCCAGTCATTTCCGCCAGTTCCATGTAGTCCATCACTTTCATCTGCCATTCTTCCCGGGTGGGTAGATCTTGTGTCTTCCAGTACTTTGCAATAAGTATTCTTGCTGCTGTTGTGGCATACATAAAGAAAGTTCTGTCCTTCTTTGGCACCAATTGGCCAACCATGCCCAGGAGAAAGGCCTCTGTTTTCTTCAGAAAGGTATATTTAAACACCTTTTTCATTTCATTATAGATCATCTCCCAGAAAGTCTTAATCCTTGGGCATGTCCACCAAAGGTGAAAGAATGTACCTTCAGTCTCTTTACACCTCCAACATTTATTATCGGGCAAATGATAGATTTTTGCAAACTTGACTGGTGTCATGTACCACCTGTATATTATTTTCATTATATTCTCTCTTAAGGCATTGCATGCCGTGAACTTCATACCTGTGGTCCATAACTGTTCCCAGTCAGCCATCATAATATTATGTCCAACATCTTGTGCCCATTTAATTATAGCAGATTTCACCGTTTCATCCTGAGTATTCCATTTCAACAGCAAGTTATACATTCTTGACAAATTCTTAATTTTAGGATCTAGCAGTTCTGTTTCCAATTTTGATTTTTCCACCTGGAAGCCAGTTTTTTTATCCAAGTTATATGCCTCCATTATCTGGTAATAATGAAGCCAATCTCGCACTTTATTTTTTAATTTTTCAAAACTCTGCAGTTTTAATCTGTCTCCCTCTTGTTCCAAAATTTCCCAATATTTCGGCCATTTGGCCTCCATATTGAGCTTTTTCTGAGCCTTCGCTTCCATTGGTGACAACCACTTTGGGGTTTTATTTCCAAGCAAGTCCTTATATCTTATCCAAACATTAAACAGTGCTTTTCTGACAATATGGTTTTTAAACGCTTTATGTGCTTTGACCTTATCATACCACAAATATGCATGCCACCCAAAAACATTCTTGAAGCCTTCTAAATCCAGCACGTCAGTGTTCTCAAGAAGCATCCATTCTCTCAGCCAGCAAAAAGTTTTAAGTCTGGCAGGGCAAATCCACCTCTTTCTTTAGCATCAGTTAATATCTTGAATTTTATTCGAGGCTTCTTGCCCTGCCAGACAAATCTAGAGATATCTCTCTGCCACTTCTTCAAACACTCCATTTTATCCAAAATTTGCAATGTTTGAAACAAAAACAGCATCCTTGGCAATACATTCATTTTTATCGCAGCAATTCGGCCTAGCAATGATAGCTTCAGGTTTGACCATATTTCTAAATCCTTTTTCACTTCCATCCAACATTTTTCATAGTTATGCTTAAATATATTCACATTCTTAGCAGTCATGTTAACCCCTAGGTATTTCACTTTCTTAACCAGTGTTAATCCTGTTTCCTTCTGAAACCTTTCTCTCTCCATCACTGTTAGATTTTTCTCTAAAACCTTAGTTTTCATCTTATTCAACTTAAATCCCACTACTTGTCCAAATTCTTGTATTGTAACCAGTATTTAAGATGGTTCTGCAGTAATACTTTGAAACTTGTTCTTCTGGTGGAGAAAATTCATTTCTACACAAGATCTGGATGAGGGATTCCTCTGAACTCCAACAAGTGGATATTTTGGGATCCATATTGTCAGGGAACTGCCATTGGAGCCAGATGCGGAAGGAAGGCTCCAGAGGGATGCCGGAGAGGGTCCCAGTAGGGAGAGAAGCAGCCCATCTGCTGTGGAAGGAAATCAGCATAGCACCAGTGGAGAAGGGGGGCAGATGGGGGAATTGGCGAGGGGGCTCCAGGACTCCTCGCCGGAGACCAGCGGGGAGAGCACGGGTCCTCCACTGCCCACACCCTCCCTGCGCAGAAGACTTCCGCGCAGGGAGAGTAGGAGGAGACTAGGCGTCAAAGAACTTCTTTGCTGGAAGAAGTTCAAGAAACGCCCACTGACGGATTCTGCCAGCGATTGAGACAGCCACGGGTGAGAGGCTGTCCAGACAGAAAGGGTTCACCCAGGTAACCTAGCCAGGAGTGGTGACAACCTACGCACGAGCAACTCCTAGAACCATTACACATATAGAGGCGCAGACCCCAGAGCTTATCATCCCATTTCTTTGTGTTTAAACAACTTTCTTTCTTTCTTTTTAAAAATGTCCCTCAATTAAACAGTTGGTGCATTTAAAAAATGAGCTTCTTTCTCCCCCCTCCCCCCCCCCGGCGCCTCTTTCTCTCTCATTTCCTTCCAGCACAAGCCTCCTTGGCATTTGTTTCAGTTTCTTTGCAATTCTCCCCTGCCTGTCAGCAAGGAGCCCCGTCCCCAGAAAAGAGAGACGCGCACAGTGTCTCACCCTTTGAGAAACAGAAGATTACCCCCAGCAGCCCTGCAGGGTAGGCTTCCTTAGGGCCTTTGAAGTTTGGCTTTGGCAGCGGCAGGCGGGGGCGGGGGGGAGGCGTACCAGCAAAGCTTTTCTTTAATGCTTTATTGAGATTAAAAAGAAGTAACAAACAAAGGGGTTATTCCAGAAGAGAGAAATGAAAATGGTAATATTTGTTACATCCCATCACATTACATTCTTCTTGAGTTTCTAGCGACTTCCCCTCACCCCATCATGTATCTACCACTTAGTCTATCTAGCGCACTGTTCATTTTCATTTTCTTTTGTTAATTTTCATCAACATTATATTCTCTTATAATTATCTATCATACCACAGAAGTCATTCTAGGCCAGCCACTGATGTCATGTTTCCCTAGTAAATGTTTGATCAGTGTGACTTCTCAGTTTTTCTGTCATTTTTGCCAACTTGGCATATTCTAACAGTTTACTTTGCCACCAGCAAAGAAAAGCGAGGCAGATAAGACGGGCGGACCAAAGGCAGTGGAAGCAACTTTTTCACTCTCTATCCCCCCGCCCCAAAACCCCTATGGGGTGTTGGAGCCTGGGGGAGGTGTCTGTATGTGCTCAAAGGCTTGCCTTCCCTGCATGCAATTCCAGTTACAGAGCTATGAAAAGAGAAAAGGGAGCTGCCTGTGGGGCGAAAGGGTGGCCTGCACTGCAGGGCTGCTGTGAGCCCCCTCCCGCCACCCCGCCTCTCAGCCACATGCACCAAGCTGCCTTAGGGGCACAATGAGAGTGGACTACACCATGTGGCTGTTGTAGACTCTTCTCAGCCACCATCCTCCTCCATACAGCAATAGAGCATCATAATACAAGTGGTCTACACAACAGGGTTGTTCTATGTTACACCCTCAGCCTGCCCACCGTGCAGCATAGAGAGCAAGTCTATGGCAGGGCTGTTGGAGTCCACTGTCACCCTCTGCACCTTAAAAAAAAAGCTGAATAAAAAAATACAAAGTAAAAGGCAAGTTAGGAAGAAAAGCAGGGTTTGATTTGATTTAATATTTGTATTTTGCTCATATGAAAACAAATTGTCAGAGTTCAAAGTGTTTCACAATAATCACAAACAGCATTATTGAAATCTAACATAAAACACAGCAGTATATGAATATAAATAAAACAAATGATGACAAATTCATTTTAAAAAATCGATACAATGCAATAAAGTCACAATAATGTCCTCCCTTTGGTGCTGTCTTTTTGTTTGCAGGGAGGGCGGACACGACAGCCAGTTGCCCAGCTGGTCCAATTTCACAGGTGGGGAAAACTGAGGCTGCTCAGAGCCTGCCACTTTCCCCAGGCAACCTGTGATGGCTCTGACCAAGACCCTCCCTGCCCCCCTGATCTCTGGCTCCTGCTCCCCCTCCACTCTGGTCTTGAGCCCCACCAACCTCCCTGGTCCCCTTTGCTCCTCCCTCATCTCCCAATGATTTCAGTTTCTTCCAGAGATTCTATTTGGTGCTGATGTTTTAAGAACGCTTTTCAAAAAATCAACAGACCAGTATAATCCAAGAAGCAGCCCCCAGTCCGGGGCCAGTGTTCAAAACTCCCATTGTTCTAGGTGCACTTTGCGACAGGGAATTTCATTAGTGCAAGCAGTTTCTGAGCTCTGGGCGCAGTACTGCACCTAAGATTTCAGATTAAAACTGCAGCGTGGAAGGAAAGGAGGACCTTTTTCTGCCTCCCTGCTTCCAGCCACTCTCTGAAGACTGGAGAAGAGACCCTCTTAAGAATATTAGGGGAATGGGCAGGGAAAGGACTAGACCATGTGAAAAAGGAGCATAAGACTTTAGCTGCAGTTCATTCATTTTCAGCTTTGAATTCTTGTTATAAAAAAAAGTGCGCCTAGACATTCTGTTGTTGCACCCATAACCTAGCTTTAAGGTGTCATTTAGCTCCTAGCTTTCATATCTGAGGTCCCTCTGCTAAGAAGGTCCTGGGAAGTTCCTGATGACAGAGCAAAACTGAAGCAGATTCCTCTTTTCCCAGCTGGGTTTTGCTCTTCTGCTCTGCCTCCCCAACCCCCACGACCCCCCATCGCCGTCATGCTAGCTTTGGGGCCACCTCAGATGGTGGTTCAGACAGTGCTGAGGAGGGGCTGGCCGGGAGCTGTTTTCTCAGTGCATATTTTGTGTGTTCCAAACAATCTTGTTCTCTTGCCAAGAAAAAAAGCGTGTTTTTATTATTCCTCTCCAAGTGCTCTGCTGAGTTTCCTTGTCAAAACTTCCTGAGAGCCGACAGCAGATCCCAGCCCCTTCCTGCCTTTCCTCCCTCCCTCCCTCCCATCTCACACTTCATCTTCTCTCACTCCCACTGAAGCCCCAGAGCCAAACAGATCAGGCTGGGGAGAAAGAGGCAGCTGGGGGTCTCGCCTGTCCTATTCTGGCTAGGAACAGAGTGGCAGCTCAGAGTCTCTCTGGTTTCCTTTGCCCTCCTTGCATCGATAGGTTCTTGTAGAAGAGGTAGCACAGAGGAGGAGGAGGAGGCGGATTCTCTGGCAGACCCTTGGCAAGAACCAGGTAAGTCCCAGGTGGGCCGGGCACTTTGCAGGTAACCAGGGGTCCTGACCGCTTCTCTCCTGGGCCAGCCAAGG
>NW_028153311.1:0-162000 GCF_964106915.1 Podarcis gaigeae
AATTGCCAAAAGTCAGATTTTTGATGTAATTGTGACCCTGGGGCTTAGGGATTTTTTCAAAGAAATCTTTTTCTGCCGGTTAAGTTGTGGAGGGCTTATTTCTTGTTCTCTGATAAAAAGCGTTGTGTTTCGACGGCCAAACCTTTCAGGGGAGCATTTGCAACCGTGTGGCACCATTTTTGAGTGAATTGCCGAAAGTCAGATTTTTGATGAAATTGTGACCCCGGGGCTTAGGGATTTTTTCAAAGAAATCTTTTTCTGCCGGTTAAGTTGTCGAGGGTTGATTTCTTGCCCTGTGATGAAAAGCCTTGTGTTTCGACTGCCAAAACTTTCAGGTGAGCATTTGCAACCGTGTGGCACCATTTTTGAGTGAATTGCCAAAAGTCAGATTTTTGATGAAATTGTGACCCTGGGGCTTAGGGATTTTTTCAAAGAAATCTTTTTCTGCCGGTTAAGTTGTGGAGGGCTTATTTCTTGTTCTCTGATAAAAAGCCTTGTGTTTCGACGGCCAAACCTTTCAGGGGAGCATTTGCAACCGTGTGGCACCATTTTTGAGTGAATTGCCGAAAGTCAGATTTTTGATGAAATTGTGACCCCGGGGCTTAGGGATTTTTTCAAAGAAATCTTTTTCTGCCGGTTAAGTTGTCGAGGGTTGATTTCTTGCCCTGTGATGAAAAGCCTTGTGTTTCGACTGCCAAAACTTTCAGGTGAGCATTTGCAACCGTGTGGCACCATTTTTGAGTGAATTGCCAAAAGTCAGATTTTTGATGAAATTGTGACCCCCGGGGCTTAGGGATTTTTTCAAAGAAATGTTTTTCTGCCGGTTAAGTTGTGGAGGGCTGATTCCCTGTCCTGTGATTAAAAGCCTTCTGTTTCGACCGCCAAAGCTTTCAGGGGAGCATTTGCAACCGTGTGGCACCATTTTTGAGTGAATTGCCGAAAGTCAGATTTTTGATGAAATTGTGACCCTGGGTCTTAGGGATTTTTTCAAAAAATCTTTTTTGCCGGTTAAGTTGTGGAGGGCTGATTCCCTGTCCTGTGATAAAAAGCCTTCTGTTTCGACCGCCAAACCTTTCAGGGGAGCATTTGCAACCGTTTGGCACCATTTTTGAGTGAATTGCCGAAAGTCAGATTTTTGATGAAATTGTGACCCCGGGGGTTAGGGATTTTTTCAAAGAAATGTTTTTCTGCCGGTTAAGTTTTGGAGTGCTGATATCCTGTCCTGTGATTAAAAGCCTTCTGTTTCGACCGCCAAAGCTTTCAGGGGAGCATTTGCAACCGTGTGGCACCATTTTTGAGTGAATTGCCGAAAGTCAGATTTTTGATGAAATTGTGACCCTGGGGCTTAGGGATTTTTTCAAAAAATCTTTTTTGCCGGTTAAGTTGTGGAGGGCTGATTCCCTGTCCTATGATTAAAAGCCTTCTGTTTCGACCGCCAAAGCTTTCAGGGGAGCATTTGCAACAGTGTGGCACAATTTTTGAGTGAATTGCCGAAAGTCAGATTTTTGGTGAAATTGTGACCCCGGGGGTTAGGGATTTTTTCAAAAAATATTTTTCTGCCGGTTAAGTTTTCGAGGGCTGATTTCTTCTTCTGTGACATAAAGCCTTCTGTTTTTACGGCTAAACCTTTCAGGGGAGCATTTGCAACCGTGTGGCACTATTTTTGAATGAATTGCCAAAAGTTAGATTTTTGATGAAATTGTGACCCCGGGGTTTAGGGATTTTTTCAAAAAATCTTTTTCTGCCGGTTAAGTTGTGGAGGGCTGATTCCCTGTCCTGTGATAAAAAGACTTCTGTTTCGACTGCCAAAGCTTTCAGGGGAGCATTTGCAACCGTGTGGCACCATTTTTGAATGAATTGCCAAAAGTCAGATTTTTGATGAAATTGTGACCCTGGGGCTTAGGGATTTTTTCAAAGAAATCTTTTTCTGCCGGTTAAGTTGTCGAGGGTTGATTTCTTGCCCTGTGATGAAAAGCCTTGTTTTTCGACTGCCAAAACTTTCAGGTGAGCATTTGCAGCCGTGTGGCACCATTTTTGAGTGAATTGCCAAAAGTCAGATTTTTGATGCAATTCTGAGCCTGGGGCTTTGGGATTTTTTCAAAGAAATCTTTTTCTGCCGGTTAAGTTGTGGAGGGCTGATTTCTTGTTCTGTGATAAAAAGCCTTGTGTTTCGACGGCCAAACCTTTCAGGGGAGCATTTGCAACCGTGTGGCACCATTTTTGAGTGAATTGCCGAAAGTCAGATTTTTGATGAAATTGTGACCCCGGGGCTTAGGGATTTTTTCAAAAAAATCTTTTTCTGCCGGTTAAGTTGTGGAGGGCTGATTCCGTGTCCTGTGATTAAAAGCCTTCTGTTTCGACCGCCAAACCTTTCAGGGGAGCATTTGCAACCGTGTGGCACCATTTTTGAGTGAATTGCCGAAAGTCCAATTTTTGGTGAAATTGTGACCCTGGGGGTTAGGGATTTTTTCAAAAAATCTTTTTCTGCCGGTTAAGTTTTAGAGGGCTGATTTCTTCTTCTGTGACATAAAGCCTTCTGTTTTTACGGCTAAACCTTTCAGGGGAGCATTTGCAACCGTGTGGCACCATTTTTGAATAAATTGCCAAAAGTCAGATTTTTGATGAAATTGTGACCCCGGGGCTTAGGGATTTTTTCAAAAAATCTTTTTCTGCCGGTTAAGTTGTGGAGGGCTGATTCCCTGTCCTGTGATAAAAAGCCTTCGGTTTCGACCGCCAAACCTTTCAGGGGAGCATTTGCAACCCTGTGGCACCATTTTCGAGTGAATTGCCAAAAGTCAGATTTTTGAAGTAATTGTGACCCTGGGGCTTAGGGATTTTTTCAAAGAAATCTTTTTCTGCCGGTTAAGTTGTGGAGGGCTTATTTCTTGTTCTGTGATAAAAAGCCTTGTGTTTCGACGGCCAAACCTTTCAGGGGAGCATTTGCAACCGTGTGGCACCATTTTTGAGTAAATTGCCGAAAGTCAGATTTTTGATGAAATTGTGACCCCGGGGCTTAGGGATTTTTTCAAAGAAATCTTTTTCTGCCGGTTAAGTTGTCGAGGGTTGATTTCTTGCCCTGTGATGAAAAGCCTTGTGTTTCGACTGCCAAAACTTTCAGGTGAGCATTTGCAACCGTGTTGCACCATTTTTGAGTGAATTGCCAAAAGTCAGATTTTTGATGAAATTGTGACCCCGGGGCTTAGGGATTTTTTCAAAAAAATCTTTTTCTGCCGGTTAAGTTGTGGAGGGCTGATTCCGTGTCCTGTGATTAAAAGCCTTCTGTTTCGACCGCCAAACCTTTCAGGGGAGCATTTGCAACCGTGTGGCACCATTTTTGAGTGAATTGCCGAAAGTCCAATTTTTGGTGAAATTGTGACCCTGGGGGTTAGGGATTTTTTCAAAAAATCTTTTTCTGCCGGTTAAGTTTTAGAGGGCTGATTTCTTCTTCTGTGACATAAAGCCTTCTGTTTTTACGGCTAAACCTTTCAGGGGAGCATTTGCAACCGTGTGGCACCATTTTTGAATAAATTGCAAAAAGTCAGATTTTTGATGAAATTGTGACCCCGGGGCTTAGGGATTTTTTCAAAAAATCTTTTTCTGCCGGTTAAGTTGTGGAGGGCTGATTCCCTGTCCTGTGATAAAAAGCCTTCGGTTTCGACCGCCAAACCTTTCAGGGGAGCATTTGCAACCCTGTGGCACCATTTTCGAGTGAATTGCCAAAAGTCAGATTTTTGAAGTAATTGTGACCCTGGGGCTTAGGGATTTTTTCAAAGAAATCTTTTTCTGCCGGTTAAGTTGTGGAGGGCTTATTTCTTGTTCTGTGATAAAAAGCCTTGTGTTTCGACGGCCAAACCTTTCAGGGGAGCATTTGCAACCGTGTGGCACCATTTTTGAGTAAATTGCCGAAAGTCAGATTTTTGATGAAATTGTGACCCCGGGGCTTAGGGATTTTTTCAAAGAAATCTTTTTCTGCCGGTTAAGTTGTCGAGGGTTGATTTCTTGCCCTGTGATGAAAAGCCTTGTGTTTCGACTGCCAAAACTTTCAGGTGAGCATTTGCAACCGTGTTGCACCATTTTTGAGTGAATTGCCAAAAGTCAGATTTTTGATGAAATTGTGACCCCGGGGCTTAGGGATTTTTTCAAAAAAATCTTTTTCTGCCGGTTAAGTTGTGGAGTGCTGATTCCTTGTCCTGTGATAAAAAGCATTCGGTTTCGACCGCCAAAGCTTTCAGGGGAGCATTTGCAACCGTTTGGCACGATTTTTGAGTGAATTGCCAAAAGTCAGGTTTTTGATGAAATTGTGACCCCGGGGCTTAGGGATTTTTTCAAAAAATCATTTTCTGCCGGTTAAGTTGTGGAGGGCTGATTCCCTGTCCTGTGATAAAAAGACTTCGGTTTGGACCGCCAAACCTTTCAGGGGAGCATTTGCAACTCTGTGGCACCATTCTTGAGTGAATTGCCAAAAGTCAGATTTTTGATGAAATTGTGACCCCGGGGCTTAGGGATTTTTTCAAAAAATCTTTTTTGCCGGTTAAGTTGTGGAGGGCTGATTCCCTGTCCTGTGATAAAAAGCCTTCTGTTTCGACCGCCAAACCTTTCAGGGGAGCATTTGCAACCGTTTGGCACCATTTTTGAGTGAATTGCCGAAAGTCAGATTTTTGATGAAATTGTGACCCCGGGGCTTAGGGATTTTTTCAAAAAAATCTTTTTCTGCCGGTTAAGTTGTGGAGGGCTGATTCCCTGTCTTGTGATAAAAAGACTTCTGTTTCGACCGCCAAACCTTTCAGGGGAGCATTTGCAACCGTTTGGCACCATTTTTGAGTGAATTGCCGAAAGTCAGATTTTTGATGAAATTGTGACCCCGGGTCTTAGGGATTTTTTCAAAAAAATCTTTTTCTGCCGGTTAAGTTGTGGAGGGCTGATTCCGTGTCCTGTGATTAAAAGCCTTCTGTTTCGACCGCCAAACCTTTCAGGGGAGCATTTGCAACCGTGTGGCACCATTTTTGAGTGAATTGCCGAAAGTCCCATTTTTGGTGAAATTGTGACCCTGGGGGTTAGGGATTTTTTCAAAAAATCTTTTTCTGCCGGTTAAGTTTTAGAGGGCTGATTTCTTCTTCTGTGACATAAAGCCTTCTGTTTTTACGGCTAAACCTTTCAGGGGAGCATTTGCAACCGTGTGGCACCATTTTTGAATAAATTGCCAAAAGTCAGATTTTTGATGAAATTGTGACCCCGGGGCTTAGGGATTTTTTCAAAAAATCTTTTTCTGCCGGTTTAGTTGTGGAGGGCTGATTCCCTGTCCTGTGATAAAAAGCCTTCGGTTTCGACCGCCAAACCTTTCAGGGGAGCATTTGCAACCCTGTGGCACCATTTTTGAGTGAATTGCCAAAAGTCAGATTTTTGATGTAATTGTGACCCTGGGGCTTAGGGATTTTTTCAAAGAAATCTTTTTCTGCCGGTTAAGTTGTGGAGGGCTTATTTCTTGTTCTGTGATAAAAAGCCTTGTGTTTCGACGGCCAAACCTTTCAGGGGAACATTTGCAACCGTGTGGCACCATTTTTGAGTGAATTGCCAAAGTCAGATTTTTGATGAAATTGTGACCCCGGGGCTTAGGGATTTTTTCAAAGAAATCTTTTTCTGCCGGTTAAGTTGTCGAGGGTTGATTTCTTGCCCTGTGATGAAAAGCCTTGTGTTTTGACTGCCAAAACTTTCAGGTGAGCATTTGCAACCGTGTGGCACCATTTTTGAGTGAATTGCCAAAAGTCAGATTTTTGATGAAATTGTGACCCCGGGGCTTAGGGATTTTTTCAAAAAAATCTTTTTCTGCCGGTTAAGTTGTGGAGTGCTGATTCCTTGTCCTGTGATAAAAAGCATTCGGTTTCGACCGCCAAAGCTTTCAGGGGAGCATTTTCAACCGTTTGGCACCATTTTTGAGTGAATTGCCAAAATCAGATTTTTGATGAAATTGTGACCCCGGGGCTTAGGGATTTTTTCAAAAAATCTTTTTCTGCCGGTTAAGTTGTGGAGGGCTGATTCCGTGTCCTGTGATAAAAAGCCTTCGGTTTGGACCGCCAAACCTTTCAGGGGAGCATTTGCAACCCTGTGGCACCATTCTTGAGTGAATTGCCAAAAGTCAGATTTTTGATGAAATTGTGACCCCGGGGCTTAGGGATTTTATCAAAGAAATGTTTTTCTGCCGGTTAAGTTGTGGAGGGCAGATTCCCTAAGCTGTGATGAAAAGCCTTCTGTTTCGACCGCCAAAGCTTTCAGGGGAGCATTTGCAACCGTGTGGCACCATTTTTGAGTGAATTGCCAAAAGTCAGATTTTTGATGAAATTGTGACCCCGGGGCTTAGGGATTTTTTCAAAAAAATCTTTTTCTGCCGGTTAAGTTGTGGAGTGCTGATTCCTTGTCCTGTGATAAAAAGCATTCGGTTTCGACCGCCAAAGCTTTCAGGGGAGCATTTGCAACCGTTTGGCACGATTTTTGAGTGAATTGCCAAAAGTCAGGTTTTTGATGAAATTGTGACCCCGGGGCTTAGGGATTTTTTCAAAAAATCTTTTTCTGCCGGTTAAGTTGTGGAGGGCTGATTCCCTGTCCTGTGATAAAAAGCCTTCGGTTTGGACCGCCAAACCTTTCAGGGGAGCATTTGCAACCCTGTGGCACCATTCTTGAGTGAATTGCCAAAAGTCAGATTTTTGATGAAATTGTGACCCCGGGGCTTAGGGATTTTTTCAAAGAAATGTTTTTCTGCCGGTTAAGTTGTGGAGGGCTGATTCCCTAAGCTGTGATGAAAAGCCTTCTGTTTCGACCGCCAAAGCTTTCAGGGGAGCATTTGCAACCGTGTGGCACCATTTTTGAGTGAATTGCCGAAAGTCAGATTTTTGATGAAATTGTGACCCTGGGGCTTAGGGATTTTTTCAAAAAATCTTTTTTGCCGGTTAAGTTGTGGAGGGCTGATTCCCTGTCCTGTGATAAAAAGACTTCTGTTTCGACCGCCAAACCTTTCAGGGGAGCATTTGCAACCGTTTGGCACCATTTTTGAGTGAATTGCCGAAAGTCAGATTTTTGATGAAATTGTGACCCCGGGGCTTAGGGATTTTTTCAAAAAAATCTTTTTCTGCCGGTTAAGTTGTGGAGGGCTGATTCCGTGTCCTGTGATTAAAAGACTTCTGTTTCGACTGCCAAAGCTTTCAGGGGAGCATTTGCAACAGTGTGGCACAATTTTTGAGTGAATTGCCGAAAGTCAGATTTTTGATGAAATTGTGACCCCGGGGCTTAGGGATTTTATCAAAAAAATCTTTTTCTGCCGGTTAAGTTGTGGAGGGCTGATTCCCTGTCTTGTGATAAAAAGCCTTCTGTTTCGACCGCCAAACCTTTCAGGGGAGCATTTGCAACCGTTTGACACCATTTTTGAGTGAATTGCCGAAAGTCAGATTTTTGATGAAATTGTGACCCTGGGGGTTAGGGATTTTTTCAAAAAATATTTTTCTGCCGGTTAAGTTTTCGAGGGCTGATTTCTTCTTCTGTGACATAAAGCCTTCTGTTTTTACGGCTAAACCTTTCAGGGGAGCATTTGCAACCGTGTGGCACCATTTTTGAATGAATTGCCGAAAGTCAGATTTTTGATGAAATTGTGACCCCGGGTCTTAGGGATTTTTTCAAAAAAATCTTTTTCTGCCGGTTAAGTTGTGGAGGGCTGATTCCGTGTCCTGTGATTAAAAGCCTTCTGTTTCGACCGCCAAACCTTTCAGGGGAGCATTTGCAACCGTGTGGCACCATTTTTGAGTGAATTGCCGAAAGTCCCATTTTTGGTGAAATTGTGACCCTGGGGGTTAGGGATTTTTTCAAAAAATCTTTTTCTGCCGGTTAAGTTTTAGAGGGCTGATTTCTTCTTCTGTGACATAAAGCCTTCTGTTTTTACGGCTAAACCTTTCAGGGGAGCATTTGCAACCGTGTGGCACCATTTTTGAATAAATTGCCAAAAGTCAGATTTTTGATGAAATTGTGACCCCGGGGCTTAGGGATTTTTTCAAAAAATCTTTTTCTGCCGGTTTAGTTGTGGAGGGCTGATTCCCTGTCCTGTGATAAAAAGCCTTCGGTTTCGACCGCCAAACCTTTCAGGGGAGCATTTGCAACCCTGTGGCACCATTTTTGAGTGAATTGCCAAAAGTCAGATTTTTGATGTAATTGTGACCCTGGGGCTTAGGGATTTTTTCAAAGAAATCTTTTTCTGCCGGTTAAGTTGTGGAGGGCTTATTTCTTGTTCTGTGATAAAAAGCCTTGTGTTTCGACGGCCAAACCTTTCAGGGGAACATTTGCAACCGTGTGGCACCATTTTTGAGTGAATTGCCAAAGTCAGATTTTTGATGAAATTGTGACCCCGGGGCTTAGGGATTTTTTCAAAGAAATCTTTTTCTGCCGGTTAAGTTGTCGAGGGTTGATTTCTTGCCCTGTGATGAAAAGCCTTGTGTTTTGACTGCCAAAACTTTCAGGTGAGCATTTGCAACCGTGTGGCACCATTTTTGAGTGAATTGCCAAAAGTCAGATTTTTGATGAAATTGTGACCCCGGGGCTTAGGGATTTTTTCAAAAAAATCTTTTTCTGCCGGTTAAGTTGTGGAGTGCTGATTCCTTGTCCTGTGATAAAAAGCATTCGGTTTCGACCGCCAAAGCTTTCAGGGGAGCATTTGCAACCGTTTGGCACCATTTTTGAGTGAATTGCCAAAATCAGATTTTTGATGAAATTGTGACCCCGGGGCTTAGGGATTTTTTCAAAAAATCTTTTTCTGCCGGTTAAGTTGTGGAGGGCTGATTCCGTGTCCTGTGATAAAAAGCCTTCGGTTTGGACCGCCAAACCTTTCAGGGGAGCATTTGCAACCCTGTGGCACCATTCTTGAGTGAATTGCCAAAAGTCAGATTTTTGATGAAATTGTGACCCCGGGGCTTAGGGATTTTATCAAAGAAATGTTTTTCTGCCGGTTAAGTTGTGGAGGGCTGATTCCCTAAGCTGTGATGAAAAGCCTTCTGTTTCGACCGCCAAAGCTTTCAGGGGAGCATTTGCAACCGTGTGGCACCATTTTTGAGTGAATTGCCAAAAGTCAGATTTTTGATGAAATTGTGACCCCGGGGCTTAGGGATTTTTTCAAAAAAATCTTTTTCTGCCGGTTAAGTTGTGGAGTGCTGATTCCTTGTCCTGTGATAAAAAGCATTCGGTTTCGACCGCCAAAGCTTTCAGGGGAGCATTTGCAACCGTTTGGCACGATTTTTGAGTGAATTGCCAAAAGTCAGGTTTTTGATGAAATTGTGACCCCGGGGCTTAGGGATTTTTTCAAAAAATCTTTTTCTGCCGGTTAAGTTGTGGAGGGCTGATTCCCTGTCCTGTGATAAAAAGCCTTCGGTTTGGACCGCCAAACCTATCAGGGGAGCATTTGCAACCCTGTGGCACCATTCTTGAGTGAATTGCCAAAAGTCAGATTTTTGATGAAATTGTGACCCCGGGGCTTAGGGATTTTTTCAAAGAAATGTTTTTCTGCCGGTTAAGTTGTGGAGGGCTGATTCCCTAAGCTGTGATGAAAAGCCTTCTGTTTCGACCGCCAAAGCTTTCAGGGGAGCATTTGCAACCGTGTGGCACCATTTTTGAGTGAATTGCCGAAAGTCAGATTTTTGATGAAATTGTGACCCTGGGGCTTAGGGATTTTTTCAAAAAATCTTTTTTGCCGGTTAAGTTGTGGAGGGCTGATTCCCTGTCCTGTGATAAAAAGACTTCTGTTTCGACCGCCAAACCTTTCAGGGGAGCATTTGCAACCGTTTGGCACCATTTTTGAGTGAATTGCCGAAAGTCAGATTTTTGATGAAATTGTGACCCCGGGGCTTAGGGATTTTTTCAAAAAAATCTTTTTCTGCCGGTTAAGTTGTGGAGGGCTGATTCCGTGTCCTGTGATTAAAAGACTTCTGTTTCGACTGCCAAAGCTTTCAGGGGAGCATTTGCAACAGTGTGGCACAATTTTTGAGTGAATTGCCGAAAGTCAGATTTTTGATGAAATTGTGACCCCGGGGCTTAGGGATTTTATCAAAAAAATCTTTTTCTGCCGGTTAAGTTGTGGAGGGCTGATTCCCTGTCTTGTGATAAAAAGCCTTCTGTTTCGACCGCCAAACCTTTCAGGGGAGCATTTGCAACCGTTTGACACCATTTTTGAGTGAATTGCCGAAAGTCAGATTTTTGATGAAATTGTGACCCTGGGGGTTAGGGATTTTTTCAAAAAATATTTTTCTGCCGGTTAAGTTTTCGAGGGCTGATTTCTTCTTCTGTGACATAAAGCCTTCTGTTTTTACGGCTAAACCTTTCAGGGGAGCATTTGCAACCGTGTGGCACCATTTTTGAATGAATTGCCAAAAGTCAGATTTTTGATGAAATTGTGACCCCGGGGCTTAGGGATTTTTTCAAAAAAATCTTTTTCTGCCGGTTAAGTTGTGGAGGGCTGATTCCCTGTCCTGTGATTAAAAGCCTTCTGTTTCGAACGCCAAACCTTTCAGGGGAGCATTTGCAACCGTTTGGCACCATTTTTGAGTGAATTGCCGAAAGTCAGATTTTTGATGAAATTGTGACCCCGGGGGTTAGGGATTTTTTCAAAAAATATTTTTCTGCCGGTTAAGTTTTCGAGGGCTGATTTCTTCTTCTGTGACATAAAGCCTTCTGTTTTTACGGCTAAACCTTTCAGGGGAGCATTTGCAACCGTGTGGCACCATTTTTGAATGAATTGCCAAAAGTCAGATTTTTGATGAAATTGTGACCCCGGGTCTTAGGGATTTTTTCAAAAAAATCTTTTTCTGCCGGTTAAGTTGCGGAGGGCTGATTCCCTGTCCTGTGATAAAAAGCTTCCTGTTTCGACCGCCAAACCTTTCAGGGGAGCATTTGCAACCGTTTGGCACCATTTTTGAGTGAATTGCCGAAAGTCAGATTTTTGATGAAATTGTGACCCCGGGGCTTAGGGATTTTTTCAAAAAAATCTTTTTCTGCCGGTTAAGTTGTGGAGGGCTGATTCCGTGTCCTGTGATTAAAAGACTTCTGTTTCGACTGCCAAAGCTTTCAGGGGAGCATTTGCAACAGTGTGGCACAATTTTTGAGTGAATTGCCGAAAGTCAGATTTTTGATGAAATTGTGACCCCGGGGCTTAGGGATTTTATCAAAAAAATCTTTTTCTGCCGGTTAAGTTGTGGAGGGCTGATTCCCTGTCTTGTGATAAAAAGCCTTCTGTTTCGACCGCCAAACCTTTCAGGGGAGCATTTGCAACCGTTTGGCACCATTTTTGAGTGAATTGCCGAAAGTCAGATTTTTGATGAAATTGTGACCCCGGGGCTTAGGGATTTTTTCAAAAAAATCTTTTTCTGCCGGTTAAGTTGTGGAGGGCTGATTCCGTGTCCTGTGATTAAAAGCCTTCTGTTTCGACCGCCAAACCTTTCAGGGGAGCATTTGCAACCGTTTGGCACCATTTTTGAGTGAATTGCCGAAAGTCCAATTTTTGATGAAATTGTGACCCTGGGGGTTAGGGATTTTTTCAAAAAATATTTTTCTGCCGGTTAAGTTGTGGAGGGCTGATTTCTTCTTCTGTGACATAAAGCCTTCTCTTTTTACGGCTAAACCTTTCAGGGGAGCATTTGCAACCGTGTGGCACCATTTTTGAATGAATTGCCAAAAGTCAGATTTTTGATGAAATTGTGACCCCGGGGCTTAGGGATTTTTTCAAAAAAATCTTTTTCTGCCGGTTAAGTTGTGGAGGGCTGATTCCCTGTCCTGTGATTAAAAGCCTTCTGTTTCGAACGCCAAACCTTTCAGGGGAGCATTTGCAACCGTTTGGCACCATCTTTGAGTGAATTGCCGAAAGTCAGATTTTTGATGAAATTGTGACCCCGGGGGTTAGGGATTTTTTCAAAAAATATTTTTCTGCCGGTTAAGTTTTCGAGGGCTGATTTCTTCTTCTGTGACATAAAGCCTTCTGTTTTTACGGCTAAACCTTTCAGGGGAGCATTTGCAACCGTGTGGCACCATTTTTGAATGAATTGCCAAAAGTCAGATTTTTGATGAAATTGTGACCCCGGGTCTTAGGGATTTTTTCAAAAAAATCTTTTTCTGCCGGTTAAGTTGTGGAGGGCTGATTCCCTGTCCTGTGATAAAAAGCTTCCTGTTTCGACCGCCAAACCTTTCAGGGGAGCATTTGCAACCGTTTGGCACCATTTTTGAGTCAATTGCCGAAAGTCAGATTTTTGATGAAATTGTGACCCCGGGGCTTAGGGATTTTTTCAAAAAAATCTTTTTCTGCCGGTTAAGTTGTGGAGGGCTGATTCCCTGTCCTGTGATTAAAGGCCTTCTATTTTGACCGCCAAAGCTTTCAGGGGAGCATTTGCAACCGTGTGGCACCATTTTTGAGTGAATTGCCGAAAGTCAGATTTTTGGTGAAATTGTTACCCCGGGGGTTAGGGATTTTTTCAAAAAATATTTTTCTGCCGGTTAAGTTTTCGAGCGCTGATTTCTTCTTCTGTGACAAAAAGCCTTCTGTTTTTACGGCTAAACCTTTCAGGGGAGCATTTGCAACCATTTGTCGCCATTTTTGAGTGAATTGTGGAAAGTTAGATTTTTGATGAAATTGTGACCCCGGGGCTTAGGGATATTATCAAAAAAATCTTTTTCTGCCGGTTAAGTTGTGGAGGGCTGATTGCCTGTCCTGTGATAAAAAGCCTTCTGTTTCGACCGCCAAACCTTTCAGGGGAGCATTTGCAACCGTGTGGCCCCATTTTTGAATGAATTGCCAAAAGTCAGATTTTTTATGAAATTGTGACCCCGGGGCTTAGGGATTTTTTCAAAAAAATCTTTTTCTGCCGGTTAAGTTATGGAGGGCTGATTCCCTGTCCTGTGATTAAAAGCCTTCTGTTTCGACCGCCAAAGCTTTCAGGGGAGCATTTGCAACCGTGTGGCACCATTATTGAGTGAATTGCCAAAAGTCAGATTTTTTATGAAATTGTGACCCCGGGGCTTAGGGATTTTTTCAAAAAAATCTTTTTCTGCCGGTTAAGTTATGGAGGGCTGATTCCCTGTCCTGTGATTAAAAGCCTTCTGTTTCGACCGCCAAAGCTTTCAGGGGAGCATTTGCAACCGTGTGGCCCCATTTTTGAATGAATTGTCAAAAGTCAGATTTTTGATGAAATTGTGACCCCGGGGCTTAGGGATTTTTTCAAAAAAATCTTTTTCTGCCGGTTAGGTTTTGGAGTGCTGATACCCTGTCCTGTGATTAATAGCCTTCTGTTTCGACCGCCAAAGCTTTCAGGGGAGCATTTGCAACCGTGTGGCACCATCATTGAGTGAATTGCGGAAAGTTAGATTTTTGATGAAATTGTGACCCCGGGGCTTAGGGATTTTTTCAAAAAAATCTTTTTCTGCCGGTTAAGTTGTGGAGGGCTGATTCCCTGACCTGTGATTAAAAGCCTTCTGTTTCGACCGCCAAACCTTTCAGGGGAGCATTTGGAACCGTTTGGCACCATTTTTGAGTCAATTGCCGAAAGTCAGATTTTTGATGAAATTGTGACCCCGGGGCTTAGGGATTTTTTCAAAAAAATCTTTTTCTGCCGGTTAAGTTGTGGAGGGCTGATTCCCTGTCCTGTGAGTAAAAGACTTCTGTTTCGACCGAGAGAGCTTTCAGGGGAGCATTTGCAACCGTGTGGCACCATTTTTGAGCGAATTGCCGAAAGTCAGATTTTTGATGAAATTGTGACCCCGGGGGTTAGGGATTTTTTCAAAAAATATTTTTCTGCCGGTTAAGTTTTCGAGGGCTGATTTCTTCTTCTGTGACATAAAGCCTTCTGTTTTTACGGCTAAACCTTTCAGGGGAGCATTTGCAACCGTGTGGCACCATTTTTGAATGAATTGCCAAAAGTCAGATTTTTGATGAAATTGTGACCCCGGGGCTTAGGGATTTTTTCAAAAAAATCTTTTTCTGCCGGTTAAGTTGTGGAGGGCTGATTCCCTGTCCTGTGATTAAAAGCCTTCTGTTTCGAACGCCAAACCTTTCAGGGGAGCATTTGCAACCGTTTGGCACCATTTTTGAGTGAATTGCCGAAAGTCAGATTTTTGATGAAATTGTGACCCCGGGGGTTAGGGATTTTTTCAAAAAATATTTTTCTGCCGGTTAAGTTTTCGAGGGCTGATTTCTTCTTCTGTGACATAAAGCCTTCTGTTTTTACGGCTAAACCTTTCAGGGGAGCATTTGCAACCGTGTGGCACCATTTTTGAATGAATTGCCAAAAGTCAGATTTTTGATGAAATTGTGACCCCGGGTCTTAGGGATTTTTTCAAAAAAATCTTTTTCTGCCGGTTAAGTTGTGGAGGGCTGATTCCCTGTCCTGTGATTAAAGGCCTTCTATTTTGACCGCCAAAGCTTTCAGGGGAGCATTTGCAACCGTGTGGCACCATTTTTCAGTGAATTGCCGAAAGTCAGATTTTTGGTGAAATTGTTACCCCGGGGGTTAGGGATTTTTTCAAAAAATATTTTTCTGCCGGTTAAGTTTTCGAGCGCTGATTTCTTCTTCTGTGACAAAAAGCCTTCTGTTTTTACGGCTAAACCTTTCAGGGGAGCATTTGCAACCATTTGTCTCCATTTTTGAGTCAATTGCGGAAAGTTAGATTTTTGATGAAATTGTGACCCCGGGGCTTAGGGATTTTATCAAAAAAATCTTTTTCTGCCGGTTAAGTTGTGGAGGGCTGATTGCCTGTCCTGTGATAAAAAGCTTCCTGTTTCGACCGCCAAACCTTTCAGGGGAGCATTTGCAACCGTTTGGCACCATTTTTGAGTCAATTGCCGAAAGTCAGATTTTTGATGAAATTGTGACCCCGGGGCTTAGGGATTTTTTCAAAAAAATCTTTTTCTGCCGGTTAAGTTGTGGAGGGCTGATTCCCTGTCCTGTGATTAAAGGCCTTCTATTTTGACCGCCAAAGCTTTCAGGGGAGCATTTGCAACCGTGTGGCACCATTTTTGAGTGAATTGCCGAAAGTCAGATTTTTGGTGAAATTGTTACCCCGGGGGTTAGGGATTTTTTCAAAAAATATTTTTCTGCCGGTTAAGTTTTCGAGCGCTGATTTCTTCTTCTGTGACAAAAAGCCTTCTGTTTTTACGGCTAAACCTTTCAGGGGAGCATTTGCAACCATTTGTCGCCATTTTTGAGTGAATTGTGGAAAGTTAGATTTTTGATGAAATTGTGACCCCGGGGCTTAGGGATATTATCAAAAAAATCTTTTTCTGCCGGTTAAGTTGTGGAGGGCTGATTGCCTGTCCTGTGATAAAAAGCCTTCTGTTTCGACCGCCAAACCTTTCAGGGGAGCATTTGCAACCGTGTGGCCCCATTTTTGAATGAATTGCCAAAAGTCAGATTTTTTATGAAATTGTGACCCCGGGGCTTAGGGATTTTTTCAAAAAAATCTTTTTCTGCCGGTTAAGTTATGGAGGGCTGATTCCCTGTCCTGTGATTAAAAGCCTTCTGTTTCGACCGCCAAAGCTTTCAGGGGAGCATTTGCAACCGTGTGGCACCATTATTGAGTGAATTGCCAAAAGTCAGATTTTTTATGAAATTGTGACCCCGGGGCTTAGGGATTTTTTCAAAAAAATCTTTTTCTGCCGGTTAAGTTATGGAGGGCTGATTCCCTGTCCTGTGATTAAAAGCCTTCTGTTTCGACCGCCAAAGCTTTCAGGGGAGCATTTGCAACCGTGTGGCCCCATTTTTGAATGAATTGTCAAAAGTCAGATTTTTGATGAAATTGTGACCCCGGGGCTTAGGGATTTTTTCAAAAAAATCTTTTTCTGCCGGTTAGGTTTTGGAGTGCTGATACCCTGTCCTGTGATTAATAGCCTTCTGTTTCGACCGCCAAAGCTTTCAGGGGAGCATTTGCAACCGTGTGGCACCATCATTGAGTGAATTGCGGAAAGTTAGATTTTTGATGAAATTGTGACCCCGGGGCTTAGGGATTTTTTCAAAAAAATCTTTTTCTGCCGGTTAAGTTGTGGAGGGCTGATTCCCTGACCTGTGATTAAAAGCCTTCTGTTTCGACCGCCAAACCTTTCAGGGGAGCATTTGGAACCGTTTGGCACCATTTTTGAGTCAATTGCCGAAAGTCAGATTTTTGATGAAATTGTGACCCCGGGGCTTAGGGATTTTTTCAAAAAAATCTTTTTCTGCCGGTTAAGTTGTGGAGGGCTGATTCCCTGTCCTGTGAGTAAAAGACTTCTGTTTCGACCGAGAGAGCTTTCAGGGGAGCATTTGCAACCGTGTGGCACCATTTTTGAGCGAATTGCCGAAAGTCAGATTTTTGATGAAATTGTGACCCCGGGGGTTAGGGATTTTTTCAAAAAATATTTTTCTGCCGGTTAAGTTTTCGAGGGCTGATTTCTTCTTCTGTGACATAAAGCCTTCTGTTTTTACGGCTAAACCTTTCAGGGGAGCATTTGCAACCGTGTGGCACCATTTTTGAATGAATTGCCAAAAGTCAGATTTTTGATGAAATTGTGACCCCGGGGCTTAGGGATTTTTTCAAAAAAATCTTTTTCTGCCGGTTAAGTTGTGGAGGGCTGATTCCCTGTCCTGTGATTAAAAGCCTTCTGTTTCGAACGCCAAACCTTTCAGGGGAGCATTTGCAACCGTTTGGCACCATTTTTGAGTGAATTGCCGAAAGTCAGATTTTTGATGAAATTGTGACCCCGGGGGTTAGGGATTTTTTCAAAAAATATTTTTCTGCCGGTTAAGTTTTCGAGGGCTGATTTCTTCTTCTGTGACATAAAGCCTTCTGTTTTTACGGCTAAACCTTTCAGGGGAGCATTTGCAACCGTGTGGCACCATTTTTGAATGAATTGCCAAAAGTCAGATTTTTGATGAAATTGTGACCCCGGGTCTTAGGGATTTTTTCAAAAAAATCTTTTTCTGCCGGTTAAGTTGTGGAGGGCTGATTCCCTGTCCTGTGATTAAAGGCCTTCTATTTTGACCGCCAAAGCTTTCAGGGGAGCATTTGCAACCGTGTGGCACCATTTTTCAGTGAATTGCCGAAAGTCAGATTTTTGGTGAAATTGTTACCCCGGGGGTTAGGGATTTTTTCAAAAAATATTTTTCTGCCGGTTAAGTTTTCGAGCGCTGATTTCTTCTTCTGTGACAAAAAGCCTTCTGTTTTTACGGCTAAACCTTTCAGGGGAGCATTTGCAACCATTTGTCTCCATTTTTGAGTCAATTGCGGAAAGTTAGATTTTTGATGAAATTGTGACCCCGGGGCTTAGGGATTTTATCAAAAAAATCTTTTTCTGCCGGTTAAGTTGTGGAGGGCTGATTGCCTGTCCTGTGATAAAAAGCCTTCTGTTTCGACCGCCAAACCTTTCAGGGGAGCATTTGCAACCGTGTGGCCCCATTTTTGAATGAATTGCCAAAAGTCAGATTTTTTATGAAATTGTGACCCCGGGGCTTAGGGATTTTTTCAAAAAAATCTTTTTCTGCCGGTTAAGTTATGGAGGGCTGATTCCCTGTCCTGTGATTAAAAGCCTTCTGTTTCGACCGCCAAAGCTTTCAGGGGAGCATTTGCAACCGTGTGGCACCATTATTGAGTGAATTGCCAAAAGTCAGATTTTTTATGAAATTGTGACCCTGGGGCTTAGGGATTTTTTCAAAAAAATCTTTTTCTGCCGGTTAGGTTTTGGAGTGCTGATACCCTGTCCTGTGATTAAAAGCCTTCTGTTTCGACCGCCAAACCTTTCAGGGGAGCATTTGCAACCGTTTGGCACCATTTTTGAGTGAATTGCCGAAAGTCAGATTTTTGATGAAATTGTGACCCCGGGGGTTAGGGATTTTTTCAAAAAATATTTTTCTGCCGGTTAAGTTTTCGAGGGCTGATTTCTTCTTCTGTGACATAAAGCCTTCTGTTTTTACGGCTAAACCTTTCAGGGGAGCATTTGCAACCGTGTGGCACCATTTTTGAATGAATTGCCAAAAGTCAGATTTTTGATGAAATTGTGACCCCGGGGCTTAGGGATTTTTTCAAAAAAATTTTCTTCTGCCGGTTAAGTTGTGGAGGGCTGATTCCCTGACCTGTGATTAAAAGCCTTCTGTTTCGACCGCCAAACCTTTCAGGGGAGCATTTGCAACCGTTTGGCACCATTTTTGAGTGAATTGCCGAAAGTCAGATTTTTGATGAAATTGTGACCCCGGGGCTTAGGGATTTTTTCAAAAAAATGTTTTTCTGCCGGTTAAGTTCTGGAGGGCTGATTCCCTGTCCTGTGAGTAAAAGACTTCTGTTTCGACCGCCAGAGCTTTCAGGGGAGCATTTGCAACCGTGTGGCACCATTTTTGAGCGAATTGCCGAAAGTCAGATTTTTGATGAAATTGTGACCCCGGGGGTTAGGGATTTTTTCAAAAAATATTTTTCTGCCGGTTAAGTTTTCGAGGGCTGATTTCTTCTTCTGTGACATAAAGCCTTCTGTTTTTACGGCTAAACCTTTCAGGGGAGCATTTGCAACCGTTTGGCACCATTTTTGAGTGAATTGCCGAAAGTCAGATTTTTGATGAAATTGTGACCCCGGGGGTTAGGGATTTTTTCAAAAAATATTTTTCTGCCGGTTAAGTTTTCGAGGGCTGATTTCTTCTTCTGTGACATAAAGCCTTCTGTTTTTACGGCTAAACCTTTCAGGGGAGCATTTGCAACCGTGTGGCACCATTTTTGAATGAATTGCCGAAAGTCAAATTTTTGATGAAATTGTGACCCCGGGTCTTAGGGATTTTTTCAAAAAAATCTTTTTCTGCCGGTTAAGTTGTGGAGGGCTGATTCCCTGTCCTGTGATAAAAAGCTTTCTGTTTCGACCGCCAAACCTTTCAGGGGAGCATTTGCAACCGTTTGGCACCATTTTTGAGTGAATTGCCGAAAGTCAGATTTTTGATGAAATTGTGACCCTGGGGCTTAGGGATTTTTTCAAAAAAATCTTTTTCTGCCGGTTAAGTTGTGGAGGGCTGATTCCCTGTCCTGTGATTAAAGGCCTTCTATTTTGACCGCCAAAGCTTTCAGGGAAGCATTTGCAACCGTGTGGCACCATTTTTGAGTGAATTGCCAAAAGTCAGATTTTTGGTGAAATTGTTACCCCGGGGGTTAGGGATTTTTTCAAAAAATATTTTTCTGCCGGTTAAGTTTTCGACCGCTGATTTCTTCTTCTGTGACAAAAAGCCTTCTGTTTTTACGGCTAAACCTTTCAGGGGAGCATTTGCAACAATTTGTCGCCATTTTTGAGTGAATTGCGGAAAGTTAGATTTTTGATGAAATTGTGACCCCGGGGCTTAGGGATTTTATCAAAAAAATCTTTTTCTGCCGGTTAAGTTGTGGAGGGCTGATTGCCTGTCCTGTGATAAAAAGCCTTCTGTTTCGACCGCCAAACCTTTCAGGGGAGCATTTGCAACCGTGTGGCCCCATTTTTGAATGAATTGCCAAAAGTCAGATTTTTTATGAAATTGTGACCCCGGGGCTTAGGGATTTTTTCAAAAAAATCTTTTTCTGCCGGTTAAGTTATGGAGGGCTGATTCCCTGTCCTGTGATTAAAAGCCTTCTGTTTCGACCGCCAAAGCTTTCAGGGGAGCATTTGCAACCGTTTGGCACCATTTTTGAGTGAATTGCCAAAAGTCAGATTTTTTATGAAATTGTGACCCCGGGGCTTAGGGATTTTTTCAAAAAAATCTTTTTCTGCCGGTTAAGTTGTGGAGGGATGATTCCCTGACCTGTGACATAAAGCCTTCTGTTTTTACGGCTAAACCTTTCAGGGGAGCATTTGCAACCGTGTGGCACCATTTTTGAATGAATTGCCAAAAGTCAGATTTTTGATGAAATTGTGACCCCGGGGCTTAGGGATTTTTTCAAAAAAATCTTTTTCTGCCGGTTAAGTTGTGGAGGGATGATTCCCTGACCTGTGATTAAAAGCCTTCTGTTTCGACCGCCAAACCTTTCAGGGGAGCATTTGCAACCGTTTGGCACCATTTTTGAGTGAATTGCCGAAAGTCAGATTTTTGATGAAATTGTGACCCCGGGGCTTAGGGATTTTTTCAAAAAAATCTTTTTCTGCCGGTTAAGTTGTGGAGGGCTGATTCCCTGTCCTGTGATTAAAGGCCTTCTATTTTGACCGCCAAAGCTTTCAGGGGAGCATTTGCAACCGTGTGGCACCATTTTTCAGTGAATTGCCGAAAGTCAGATTTTTGGTGAAATTGTGACCCCGGGGGTTAGGGATTTTTTCAAAAAATATTTTTCTGCCGGTTAAGTTTTCGAGGGCTGATTTCTTCTTCTGTGACATAAAGCCTTCTGTTTTTACGGCTAAACCTTTCAGGGGAGCATTTGCAACCGTGTGGCACCATTTTTGAATGAATTGCCAAAAGTCAGATTTTTGATGAAATTGTGACCCCGGGGCTTAGGGATTTTTTCAAAAAAATCTTTTTCTGCCGGTTAAGTTGTGGAGGGCTGATTCCCTGTCCTGTGATAAAAAGCTTTCTGTTTCGACCGCCAAACCTTTCAGGGGAGCATTTGCAACCGTTTGGCACCATTTTTGAGTGAATTGCCGAAAGTCAGATTTTTAATGAAATTGTGACCCCGGGGCTTAGGGATTTTTTCAAAAAAATCTTTTTCTGCCGGTTAAGTTGTGGAGGGCTGATTCCCTGTCCTGTGATTAAAGGCCTTCTATTTTGACCGCCAAAGCTTTCAGGGGAGCATTTGCAACCGTGTGGCACCATTTTTCAGTGAATTGCCGAAAGTCAGATTTTTGGTGAAATTGTTACCCCGGGGGTTAGGGATTTTTTCAAAAAATATTTTTCTGCCGGTTAAGTTTTCGAGCGCTGATTTCTTCTTCTGTGACAAAAAGCCTTCTGTTTTTACGGCTAAACCTTTCAGGGGAGCATTTGCAACCATTTGTCGCCATTTTTGAGTCAATTGCGGAAAGTTAGATTTTTGATGAAATTGTGACCCCGGGGCTTAGGGATTTTATCAAAAAAATCTTTTTCTGCCGGTTAAGTTGTGGAGGGCTGATTGCCTGTCCTGTGATAAAAAGCCTTCTGTTTCGACCGCCAAACCTTTCAGGGGAGCATTTGCAACCGTGTGGCCCCATTTTTGAATGAATTGCCAAAAGTCAGATTTTTTATGAAATTGTGACCCCGGGGCTTAGGGATTTTTTCAAAAAAATCTTTTTCTGCCGGTTAAGTTATGGAGGGCTGATTCCCTGTCCTGTGATTAAAAGCCTTCTGTTTCGACCGCCAAAGCTTTCAGGGGAGCATTTGCAACCGTGTGGCACCATTATTGAGTGAATTGCTAAAAGTCAGATTTTTTATGAAATTGTGACCCCGGGGCTTAGGGATTTTTTCAAAAAAATCTTTTTCTGCCGGTTAGGTTTTGGAGTGCTGATACCCTGTCCTGTGATTAAAAGCCTTCTGTTTCGACCGCCAAACCTTTCAGGGGAGCATTTGCAACCGTTTGGCACCATTTTTGAGTGAATTGCCGAAAGTCAGATTTTTGATGAAATTGTGACCCCGGGGGTTAGGGATTTTTTCAAAAAATATTTTTCTGCCGGTTAAGTTTTCGAGGGCTGATTTCTTCTTGTGTGACATAAAGCCTTCTGTTTTTACGGCTAAACCTTTCAGGGGAGCATTTGCAACCGTGTGGCACCATTTTTGAATGAATTGCCAAAAGTCAGATTTTTGATGAAATTGTGACCCCGGGGCTTAGGGATTTTTTCAAAAAAATCTTTTTCTGCCGGTTAAGTTGTGGAGGGCTGATTCCCTGACCTGTGATTAAAAGCCTTCTGTTTCGACCGCCAAACCTTTCAGGGGAGCATTTGCAACCGTGTGGCACCATTTTTGAGCGAATTGCCGAAAGTCAGATTTTTGGTGAAATTGTTACCCCGGGGGTTAGGGATTTTTTCAAAAAATATTTTTCTGCCGGTTAAGTTTTCGAGCGCTGATTTCTTCTTCTGTGACAAAAAGCCTTCTGTTTTTACGGCTAAACCTTTCAGGGGAGCATTTGCAACCATTTGTCGCCATTTTTGAGTGAATTGCGGAAAGTTAGATTTTTGATGAAATTGTGACCCCGGGGGTTAGGGATTTTTTCAAAAAATATTTTTCTGCCAGTTAAGTTTTCGAGGGCTGATTTCTTCTTCTGTGACATAAAGCCTTCTGTTTTTACGGCTAAACCTTTCAGGGGAGCATTTGCAACCGTTTGGCACCATTTTTGAGTGAATTGCCGAAAGTCAGATTTTTGATGAAATTGTGACCCCGGGGGTTAGGGATTTTTTCAAAAAATATTTTTCTGCCGGTTAAGTTTTCGAGGGCTGATTTCTTCTTCTGTGACATAAAGCCTTCTGTTTTTACGGCTAAACTTTTCAGGGGAGCATTTGCAACCGTGTGGCACCATTTTTGAATGAATTGCCAAAAGTCAGATTTTTGATGAAATTGTGACCCCGGGTCTTAGGGATTTTTTCAAAAAAATGTTTTTCTGCCGGTTAAGTTGTGGAGGGCTGATTCCCTGTCCTGTGATAAAAAGCTTTCTGTTTCGACCGCCAAACCTTTCAGGGGAGCATTTGCAACCGTGTGGCACCATTTTTGAGTGACTTGCCGAAAGTCAGATTTTTGATGAAATTGTGACCCCGGGGG
This sequence comes from Podarcis gaigeae, assembly GCF_964106915.1. Taxonomy (NCBI): domain Eukaryota; kingdom Metazoa; phylum Chordata; class Lepidosauria; order Squamata; family Lacertidae; genus Podarcis; species Podarcis gaigeae. The sequence continues at coordinate 22,686 of NW_028153311.1, forward strand.
TTAGGGATTTTTTCAAAAAATATTTTTCTGCCGGTTAAGTTTTCGAGGGCTGATTTCTTCTTCTGTGACATAAAGCCTTCTGTTTTTACGGCTAAACCTTTCAGGGGAGCATTTGCAACCGTGTGGCACCATTTTTGAATGAATTGCCAAAAGTCAGATTTTTGATGAAATTGTGACCCCAGGGCTTAGGGATTTTTTCAAAAAAATCTTTTTCTGCCGGTTAAGTTGTGGAGGGATGATTCCCTGACCTGTGATTAAAAGCCTTCTGTTTCGACCGCCAAACCTTTCAGGGGAGCATTTGCAACCGTTTGGCACCATTTTTGAGTGAATTGCCGAAAGTCAGATTTTTGATGAAATTGTGACCCCGGGGGTTAGGGATTTTTTCAAAAAATATTTTTCTGCCGGTTAAGTTTTCGAGGGCTGATTTCTTCTTCTGTGACATAAAGCCTTCTGTTTTTACGGCTAAACCTTTCAGGGGAGCATTTGCAACCGTGTGGCACCATTTTTGAATGAATTGCCAAAAGTCAGATTTTTGATGAAATTGTGACCCCGGGGCTTAGGGATTTTTTCAAAAAAATCTTTTTCTGCCGGTTAAGTTGTGGAGGGCTGATTCCCTGTCCTGTGATAAAAAGCTTTCTGTTTCGACCGCCAAACCTTTCAGGGGAGCATTTGCAACCGTTTGGCACCATTTTTGAGTGAATTGCCGAAAGTCAGATTTTTGATGAAATTGTGACCCTGGGGCTTAGGGATTTTTTCAAAAACATCTTTTTCTGCCGGTTAAGTTATGGAGGGCTGATTCCCTGTCCTGTGATTAAAAGCCTTCTGTTTCGACCGCCAAAGCTTTCAGGGGAGCATTTGCAACCGTGTGGCACCATTATTGAGTGAATTGCCAAAAGTCAGATTTTTTATGAAATTGTGACCCCGGGGCTTAGGGATTTTTTCAAAAAAATCTTTTTCTGCCGGTTAAGTTGTGGAGGGCTGATACCCTGTCCTGTGATTAAAAGCCTTCTGTTTCGACCGCCAAACCTTTCAGGGGAGCATTTGCAACCGTTTGGCACCATTTTTGAGTGAATTGCCGAAAGTCAGATTTTTGATGAAATTGTGACCCCGGGGGTTAGGGATTTTTTCAAAAAATATTTTTCTGCCGGTTAAGATTTCGAGGGCTGATTTCTTCTTCTGTGACATAAAGCCTTCTGTTTTTACGGCTAAACCTTTCAGGGGAGCATTTGCAACCGTGTGGCACCATTTTTGAATGAATTGCCAAAAGTCAGATTTTTGATGAAATTGTGACCCCGGGTCTTAGGGATTTTTTCAAAAAAATGTTTTTCTGCCGGTTAAGTTGTGGAGGGCTGATTCCCTGTCCTGTGATAAAAAGCTTTCTGTTTCGACCGCCAAACCTTTCAGGGGAGCATTTGCAACCGTGTGGCACCATTTTTGAGTGACTTGCCGAAAGTCAGATTTTTGATGAAATTGTGACCCCGGGGGTTAGGGATTTTTTCAAAAAATATTTTTCTGCCGGTTAAGTTTTCGAGGGCTGATTTCTTCTTCTGTGACATAAAGCCTTCTGTTTTTACGGCTAAACCTTTCAGGGGAGCATTTGCAACCGTGTGGCACCATTTTTGAATGAATTGCCAAAAGTCAGATTTTTGATGAAATTGTGACCCCAGGGCTTAGGGATTTTTTCAAAAAAATCTTTTTCTGCCGGTTAAGTTGTGGAGGGATGATTCCCTGACCTGTGATTAAAAGCCTTCTGTTTCGACCGCCAAACCTTTCAGGGGAGCATTTGCAACCGTTTGGCACCATTTTTGAGTGAATTGCCGAAAGTCAGATTTTTGATGAAATTGTGACCCCGGGGGTTAGGGATTTTTTCAAAAAATATTTTTCTGCCGGTTAAGTTTTCGAGGGCTGATTTCTTCTTCTGTGACATAAAGCCTTCTGTTTTTACGGCTAAACCTTTCAGGGGAGCATTTGCAACCGTGTGGCACCATTTTTGAATGAATTGCCAAAAGTCAGATTTTTGATGAAATTGTGACCCCGGGGCTTAGGGATTTTTTCAAAAAAATCTTTTTCTGCCGGTTAAGTTGTGGAGGGCTGATTCCCTGTCCTGTGATAAAAAGCTTTCTGTTTCGACCGCCAAACCTTTCAGGGGAGCATTTGCAACCGTTTGGCACCATTTTTGAGTGAATTGCCGAAAGTCAGATTTTTGATGAAATTGTGACCCTGGGGCTTAGGGATTTTTTCAAAAACATCTTTTTCTGCCGGTTAAGTTATGGAGGGCTGATTCCCTGTCCTGTGATTAAAAGCCTTCTGTTTCGACCGCCAAAGCTTTCAGGGGAGCATTTGCAACCGTGTGGCACCATTATTGAGTGAATTGCCAAAAGTCAGATTTTTTATGAAATTGTGACCCCGGGGCTTAGGGATTTTTTCAAAAAAATCTTTTTCTGCCGGTTAAGTTGTGGAGGGCTGATACCCTGTCCTGTGATTAAAAGCCTTCTGTTTCGACCGCCAAACCTTTCAGGGGAGCATTTGCAACCGTTTGGCACCATTTTTGAGTGAATTGCCGAAAGTCAGATTTTTGATGAAATTGTGACCCCGGGGGTTAGGGATTTTTTCAAAAAATATTTTTCTGCCGGTTAAGATTTCGAGGGCTGATTTCTTCTTCTGTGACATAAAGCCTTCTGTTTTTACGGCTAAACCTTTCAGGGGAGCATTTGCAACCGTGTGGCACCATTTTTGAATGAATTGCCAAAAGTCAGATTTTTGATGAAATTGTGACCCCGGGGCTTAGGGATTTTTTCAAAAAAATCTTTTTCTGCCGGTTAAGTTGTGGAGGGCTGATTCCCTGTCCTGTGATTAAAGGCCTTCTATTTTGACTGCCAAAGCTTTCAGGGGAGCATTTGCAACCGTGTGGCACCATTTTTGAGTGAATTGCCGAAAGTCAGATTTTTGGTGAAATTGTTACCCCGGGGGTTAGGGATTTTTTCAAAAAATATTTTTCTGCCGGTTAAGTTTTCGAGCGCTGATTTCTTCTTCTGTGACAAAAAGCCTTCTGTTTTTACGGCTAAACCTTTCAGGGGAGCATTTGCAACCATTTGTCGCCATTTTTGAGTGAATTGCGGAAAGTTAGATTTTTGATAAAATTGTGACCCCGGGGCTTAGGGATTTTATCAAAAAAATCTTTTTCTGCCGGTTAAGTTGTGGAGGGCTGATTGCCTGTCCTGTGATAAAAAGCCTTCTGTTTCGACCGCCAAAGCTTTCAGGGGAGCATTTGCAACCGTGTGGCAGCATTATTGAGTGAATTGCCAAAAGTCAGATTTTTTATGAAATTGTGACCCCGGGGCTTAGGGATTTTTTCAAAAAAATCTTTTTCTGCCGGTTAGGTTTTGGAGTGCTGATACCCTGTCCTGTGATTAAAAGCCTTCTGTTTCGACCGCCAAACCTTTCAGGGGAGCATTTGCAACCGTTTGGCACCATTTTTGAGTGAATTGCCGAAAGTCAGATTTTTGATGAAATTGTGACCCCGGGGCTTAGGGATTTTTTCAAAAAAATGTTTTTCTGCCGGTTAAGTTCTGGAGGGCTGATTCCCTGTCCTGTGAGTAAAAGACTTCTGTTTCGACCGCCAGAGCTTTCAGGGGAGCATTTGCAACCGTGTGGCACCATTTTTGAGCGAATTGCCGAAAGTCAGATTTTTGATGAAATTGTGACCCCGGGGGTTAGGGATTTTTTCAAAATATATTTTTCTGCCGGTTAAGTTTTCGAGGGCTGATTTCTTCTTCTGTGACATAAAGCCTTCTGTTTTTACGGCTAAACCTTTCAGGGGAGCATTTGCAACCGTTTGGCACCATTTTTGAGTGAATTGCCGAAAGTCAGATTTTTGATGAAATTGTGACCCCGGGTCTTAGGGATTTTTTCAAAAAAATCTTTTTCTGCCGGTTAAGTTGTGGAGGGCTGATTCCCTGTCCTGTGATAAAAAGCTTTCTGTTTCGACCGCCAAACCTTTCAGGGGAGCATTTGCAACCGTTTGGCACCATTTTTGAGTGAATTGCCGAAAGTCAGATTTTTAATGAAATTGTGACCCCGGGGCTTACGGATTTTTTCAAAAAAATCTTTTTCTGCCGGTTAAGTTGTGGAGGGCTGATTCCCTGTCCTGTGATTAAAGGCCTTCTATTTTGACCGCCAAAGCTTTCAGGGGAGCATTTGCAACCGTGTGGCACCATTTTTCAGTGAATTGCCGAAAGTCAGATTTTTGGTGAAATTGTTACCCCGGGGGTTAGGGATTTTTTCAAAAAATATTTTTCTGCCGGTTAAGTTTTCGAGCGCTGATTACTTCTTCTGTGACAAAAAGCCTTCTGTTTTTACGGCTAAACCTTTCAGGGGAGCATTTGCAACCATTTGTCGCCATTTTTGAGTCAATTGCGGAAAGTTAGATTTTTGATGAAATTGTGACCCCGGGGCTTAGGGATTTTATCAAAAAAATCTTTTTCTGCCGGTTAAGTTGTGGAGGGCTGATTGCCTGTCCTGTGATAAAAAGCCTTCTGTTTCGACCGCCAAACCTTTCAGGGGAGCATTTGCAACCGTGTGGCCCCATTTTTGAATGAATTGCCAAAAGTCAGATTTTTTATGAAATTGTGACCCCGGGGCTTAGGGATTTTTTCAAAAAAATCTTTTTCTGCCGGTTAAGTTATGGAGGGCTGATTCCCTGTCCTGTGATTAAAAGCCTTCTGTTTCGACCGCCAAAGCTTTCAGGGGAGCATTTGCAACCGTGTGGCACCATTATTGAGTGAATTGCCAAAAGTCAGATTTTTTATGAAATTGTGACCCCGGGGCTTAGGGATTTTTTCAAAAAAATCTTTTTCTGCCGGTTAGGTTTTGGAGTGCTGATACCCTGTCCTGTGATTAAAAGCCTTCTGTTTCGACCGCCAAACCTTTCAGGGGAGCATTTGCAACCGTTTGGCACCATTTTTGAGTGAATTGCCGAAAGTCAGATTTTTGATGAAATTGTGACCCCGGGGGTTAGGGATTTTTTCAAAAAATATTTTTCTGCCGGTTAAGTTTTCGAGGGCTGATTTCTTCTTGTGTGACATAAAGCCTTCTGTTTTTACGGCTAAACCTTTCAGGGGAGCATTTGCAACCGTGTGGCACCATTTTTGAATGAATTGCCAAAAGTCAGATTTTTGATGAAATTGTGACCCCGGGGCTTAGGGATTTTTTCAAAAAAATCTTTTTCTGCCGGTTAAGTTGTGGAGGGCTGATTCCCTGACCTGTGATTAAAAGCCTTCTGTTTCGACCGCCAAACCTTTCAGGGGAGCATTTGCAACCGTGTGGCACCATTTTTGAGCGAATTGGCGAAAGTCAGATTTTTGGTGAAATTGTTACCCCGGGGGTTAGGGATTTTTTCAAAAAATATTTTTCTGCCGGTTAAGTTTTCGAGCGCTGATTTCTTCTTCTGTGACAAAAAGCCTTCTGTTTTTACGGCTAAACCTTTCAGGGGAGCATTTGCAACCATTTGTCGCCATTTTTGAGTGAATTGCGGAAAGTTAGATTTTTGATGAAATTGTGACCCCGGGGGTTAGGGATTTTTTCAAAAAATATTTTTCTGCCGGTTAAGTTTTCGAGGGCTGATTTCTTCTTCTGTGACATAAAGCCTTCTGTTTTTACGGCTAAACCTTTCAGGGGAGCATTTGCAACCGTTTGGCACCATTTTTGAGTGAATTGCCGAAAGTCAGATTTTTGATGAAATTGTGACCCCGGGGGTTAGGGATTTTTTCAAAAAATATTTTTCTGCCGGTTAAGTTTTCGAGGGCTGATTTCTTCTTCTGTGACATAAAGCCTTCTGTTTTTACGGCTAAACTTTTCAGGGGAGCATTTGCAACCGTGTGGCACCATTTTTGAATGAATTGCCAAAAGTCAGATTTTTGATGAAATTGTGACCCCGGGTCTTAGGGATTTTTTCAAAAAAATGTTTTTCTGCCGGTTAAGTTGTGGAGGGCTGATTCCCTGTCCTGTGATAAAAAGCTTTCTGTTTCGACCGCCAAACCTTTCAGGGGAGCATTTGCAACCGTGTGGCACCATTTTTGAGTGAATTGCCGAAAGTCAGATTTTTGATGAAATTGTGACCCCGGGGGTTAGGGATTTTTTCAAAAAATATTTTTCTGCCGGTTAAGTTTTCGAGCGCTGATTTCTTCTTCTGTGACAAAAAGCCTTCTGTTTTTACGGCTAAACCTTTCAGGGGAGCATTTGCAACCGTGTGGCACCATTTTTGAGTGAATTGCCGAAAGTCAGATTTTTGATGAAATTGTGACCCTGGGGCTTAGGGATTTTTTCAAAAACATCTTTTTCTGCCGGTTAAGTTATGGAGGGCTGATTCCCTGTCCTGTGATTAAAAGCCTTCTGTTTCGACCGCCAAAGCTTTCAGGGGAGCATTTGCAACCGTGTGGCACCATTATTGAGTGAATTGCCAAAAGTCAGATTTTTTATGAAATTGTGACCCCGGGGCTTAGGGATTTTTTCAAAAAAATCTTTTTCTGCCGGTTAAGTTGTGGAGGGCTGATTCCCTGTCCTGTGATTAAAGGCCTTCTATTTTGACTGCCAAAGCTTTCAGGGGAGCATTTGCAACCGTGTGGCACCATTTTTGAGTGAATTGCCGAAAGTCAGATTTTTGGTGAAATTGTTACCCCGGGGGTTAGGGATTTTTTCAAAAAATATTTTTTCTGCCGGTTAAGTTTTCGAGCGCTGATTTCTTCTTCTGTGACAAAAAGCCTTCTGTTTTTACGGCTAAACCTTTCAGGGGAGCATTTGCAACCATTTGTCGCCATTTTTGAGTGAATTGCGGAAAGTTAGATTTTTGATGAAATTGTGACCCCGGGGCTTAGGGATTTTATCAAAAAAATCTTTTTCTGCCGGTTAAGTTGTGGAGGGCTGATTGCCTGTCCTGTGATAAAAAGCCTTCTGTTTCGACCGCCAAACCTTTCAGGGGAGCATTTGCAACCGTGTGGCCCCATTTTTGAATGAATTGCCAAAAGTCAGATTTTTTATGAAATTGTGACCCCGGGGCTTAGGGATTTTTTCAAAAAAATCTTTTTCTGCCGGTTAAGTTATGGAGAGCTGATTCCCTGTCCTGTGATTAAAAGCCTTTTGTTTCGACCGCCAAAGCTTTCAGGGGAGCATTTGCAACCGTGTGGCAGCATTATTGAGTGAATTGCCAAAAGTCAGATTTTTTATGAAATTGTGACCCCGGGGCTTAGGGATTTTTTCAAAAAAATCTTTTTCTGCCGGTTAGGTTTTGGAGTGCTGATACCCTGTCCTGTGATTAAAAGCCTTCTGTTTCGACCGCCAAACCTTTCAGGGGAGCATTTGCAACCGTTTGGCACCATTTTTGAGTGAATTGCCGAAAGTCAGATTTTTGATGAAATTGTGACCCCGGGGCTTAGGGATTTTTTCAAAAAAATGTTTTTCTGCCGGTTAAGTTCTGGAGGGCTGATTCCCTGTCCTGTGAGTAAAAGACTTCTGTTTCGACCGCCAGAGCTTTCAGGGGAGCATTTGCAACCGTGAGGCACCATTTTTGAGCGAATTGCCGAAAGTCAGATTTTTGATGAAATTGTGACCCCGGGGGTTAGGGATTTTTTCAAAATATATTTTTCTGCCGGTTAAGTTTTCGAGGGCTGATTTCTTCTTCTGTGACATAAAGCCTTCTGTTTTTACGGCTAAACCTTTCAGGGGAGCATTTGCAACCGTTTGGCACCATTTTTGAGTGAATTGCCGAAAGTCAGATTTTTGATGAAATTGTGACCCCGGGTCTTAGGGATTTTTTCAAAAAAATCTTTTTCTGCCGGTTAAGTTGTGGAGGGCTGATTCCCTGTCCTGTGATAAAAAGCTTTCTGTTTCGACCGCCAAACCTTTCAGGGGAGCATTTGCAACCGTTTGGCACCATTTTTGAGTGAATTGCCGAAAGTCAGATTTTTGATGAAATTGTGACCCCGGGGCTTAGGGATTTTTTCAAAAAAATCTTTTTCTGCCGGTTAAGTTGTGGAGGGCTGATTCCCTGTCCTGTGATTAAAGGCCTTCTATTTTGACCGCCAAAGCTTTCAGGGGAGCATTTGCAACCGTGTGGAACCATTTTTGAGTGAATTGCCGAAAGTCAGATTTTTGGTGAAATTGTTACCCCGGGGGTTAGGGATTTTTTCAAAAAATATTTTTCTGCCGGTTAAGTTTTCGAGCGCTGATTTCTTCTTCTGTGACAAAAAGCCTTCTGTTTTTACGGCTAAACCTTTCAGGGGAGCATTTGCAACCATTTGTCGCCATTTTTGAGTGAATTGCGGAAAGTTAGATTTTTGATGAAATTGTGACCCCGGGGCTTAGGGATTTTATCAAAAAAATCTTTTTCTGCCGGTTAAGTTGTGGAGGGCTGATTGCCTGTCCTGTGATAAAAAGCCTTCTGTTTCGACCGCCAAACCTTTCAGGGGAGCATTTGCAACCGTGTGGCCCCATTTTTGAATGAATTGCCAAAAGTCAGATTTTTTATGAAATTGTGACCCCGGGGCTTAGGGATTTTTTCAAAAAAATCTTTTTCTGCCGGTTAAGTTATGGAGGGCTGATTCCCTGTCCTGTGATTAAAAGCCTTCTGTTTCGACCGCCAAAGCTTTCAGGGGAGCATTTGCAACCGTGTGGCATCATTATTGAGTGAATTGCCGAAAGTCAGATTTTTTATGAAATTGTGACCCCGGGGCTTAGGGATTTTTTCAAAAAAATCTTTTTCTGCCGGTTAGGTTTTGGAGTGCTGATACCCTGTCCTGTGATTAAAAGCCTTCTGTTTCGACCGCCAAACCTTTCAGGGGAGCATTTGCAACCGTTTGGCACCATTTTTGAGTGAATTGCCGAAAGTCAGATTTTTGATGAAATTGTGACCCCGGGGGTTAGGGATTTTTTCCAAAAATATTTTTCTGCCGGTTTAGTTTTCGAGGGCTGATTTCTTCTTCTGTGACATAAAGCCTTCTGTTTTTACGGCTAAACCTTTCAGGGGAGCATTTGCAACCGTGTGGCACCATTTTTGAATGAATTGCCAAAAGTCAGATTTTTGATGAAATTGTGACCCTGGGGCTTAGGGATTTTTTCAAAAAAATCTTTTTCTGCCGGTTAAGTTATGGAGGGCTGATTCCCTGACCTGTGATTAAAAGCCTTCTGTTTCGACCGCCAGACCTTTCAGGGGAGCATTTGCAACCGTGTGGCACCATTTTTGAGCGAATTGCCGAAAGTCAGATTTTTGATGAAATTGTGACCCCGGGGGTTAGGGATTTTTTCCAAAAATATTTTTCTGCCGGTTAAGTTTTGGAGTGCTGATACACTGTCCTGTGATTAAAAGCCTTCTGTTTCGACCGCCAAACCTTTCAGGGGAGCATTTGCAACCGTTTGGCACCATTTTTGAGTGAATTGCCGAAAGTCAGATTTTTGATGAAATTGTGACCCCGGGGGTTAGGGATTTTTTCAAAAAATATTTTTCTGCCGGTTAAGTTTTCGAGCGCTGATTTCTTCTTCTGTGACAAAAAGCCTTCTGTTTTTACGGCTAAACCTTTCAGGGGAGCATTTGCAACCGTGTGGCACCATTTTTGAGTGAATTGCCGAAAGTCAGATTTTTGATGAAATTGTGACCCTGGGGCTTAGGGATTTTTTCAAAAACATCTTTTTCTGCCGGTTAAGTTATGGAGGGCTGATTCCCTGTCCTGTGATTAAAAGCCTTCTGTTTCGACCGCCAAAGCTTTCAGGGGAGCATTTGCAACCGTGTGGCACCATTATTGAGTGAATTGCCAAAAGTCAGATTTTTTATGAAATTGTGACCCCGGGGCTTAGGGATTTTTTCAAAAAAATCTTTTTCTGCCGGTTAAGTTGTGGAGGGCTGATTCCCTGTCCTGTGATTAAAGGCCTTCTATTTTGACTGCCAAAGCTTTCAGGGGAGCATTTGCAACCGTGTGGCACCATTTTTGAGTGAATTGCCGAAAGTCAGATTTTTGGTGAAATTGTTACCCCGGGGGTTAGGGATTTTTTCAAAAAATATTTTTTCTGCCGGTTAAGTTTTCGAGCGCTGATTTCTTCTTCTGTGACAAAAAGCCTTCTGTTTTTACGGCTAAACCTTTCAGGGGAGCATTTGCAACCATTTGTCGCCATTTTTGAGTGAATTGCGGAAAGTTAGATTTTTGATGAAATTGTGACCCCGGGGCTTAGGGATTTTATCAAAAAAATCTTTTTCTGCCGGTTAAGTTGTGGAGGGCTGATTGCCTGTCCTGTGATAAAAAGCCTTCTGTTTCGACCGCCAAACCTTTCAGGGGAGCATTTGCAACCGTGTGGCCCCATTTTTGAATGAATTGCCAAAAGTCAGATTTTTTATGAAATTGTGACCCCGGGGCTTAGGGATTTTTTCAAAAAAATCTTTTTCTGCCGGTTAAGTTATGGAGAGCTGATTCCCTGTCCTGTGATTAAAAGCCTTTTGTTTCGACCGCCAAAGCTTTCAGGGGAGCATTTGCAACCGTGTGGCAGCATTATTGAGTGAATTGCCAAAAGTCAGATTTTTTATGAAATTGTGACCCCGGGGCTTAGGGATTTTTTCAAAAAAATCTTTTTCTGCCGGTTAGGTTTTGGAGTGCTGATACCCTGTCCTGTGATTAAAAGCCTTCTGTTTCGACCGCCAAACCTTTCAGGGGAGCATTTGCAACCGTTTGGCACCATTTTTGAGTGAATTGCCGAAAGTCAGATTTTTGATGAAATTGTGACCCCGGGGCTTAGGGATTTTTTCAAAAAAATGTTTTTCTGCCGGTTTAGTTCTGGAGGGCTGATTCCCTGTCCTGTGAGTAAAAGACTTCTGTTTCGACCGCCAGAGCTTTCAGGGGAGCATTTGCAACCGTGTGGCACCATTTTTGAGCGAATTGCCGAAAGTCAGATTTTTGATGAAATTGTGACCCCGGGGGTTAGGGATTTTTTCAAAATATATTTTTCTGCCGGTTAAGTTTTCGAGGGCTGATTTCTTCTTCTGTGACATAAAGCCTTCTGTTTTTACGGCTAAACCTTTCAGGGGAGCATTTGCAACCGTTTGGCACCATTTTTGAGTGAATTGCCGAAAGTCAGATTTTTGATGAAATTGTGACCCCGGGTCTTAGGGATTTTTTCAAAAAAATCTTTTTCTGCCGGTTAAGTTGTGGAGGGCTGATTCCCTGTCCTGTGGTAAAAAGCTTTCTGTTTCGACCGCCAAACCTTTCAGGGGAGCATTTGCAACCGTTTGGCACCATTTTTGAGTGAATTGCCGAAAGTCAGATTTTTGATGAAATTGTGACCCCGGGGCTTAGGGATTTTTTCAAAAAAATCTTTTTCTGCCGGTTAAGTTGTGGAGGGCTGATTCCCTGTCCTGTGATTAAAGGCCTTCTATTTTGACCGCCAAAGCTTTCAGGGGAGCATTTGCAACCGTGTGGAACCATTTTTGAGTGAATTGCCGAAAGTCAGATTTTTGGTGAAATTGTTACCCCGGGGGTTAGGGATTTTTTCAAAAAATATTTTTCTGCCGGTTAAGTTTTCGAGCGCTGATTTCTTCTTCTGTGACAAAAAGCCTTCTGTTTTTACGGCTAAACCTTTCAGGGGAGCATTTGCAACCATTTGTCGCCATTTTTGAGTGAATTGCGGAAAGTTAGATTTTTGATGAAATTGTGACCCCGGGGCTTAGGGATTTTATCAAAAAAATCTTTTTCTGCCGGTTAAGTTGTGGAGGGCTGATTGCCTGTCCTGTGATAAAAAGCCTTCTGTTTCGACCGCCAAACCTTTCAGGGGAGCATTTGCAACCGTGTGGCCCCATTTTTGAATGAATTGCCAAAAGTCAGATTTTTTATGAAATTGTGACCCCGGGGCTTAGGGATTTTTTCAAAAAAATCTTTTTCTGCCGGTTAAGTTATGGAGGGCTGATTCCCTGTCCTGTGATTAAAAGCCTTCTGTTTCGACCGCCAAAGCTTTCAGGGGAGCATTTGCAACCGTGTGGCACCATTATTGAGTGAATTGCCGAAAGTCAGATTTTTTATGAAATTGTGACCCCGGGGCTTAGGGATTTTTTCAAAAAAATCTTTTTCTGCCGGTTAGGTTTTGGAGTGCTGATACCCTGTCCTGTGATTAAAAGCCTTCTGTTTCGACCGCCAAACCTTTCAGGGGAGCATTTGCAACCGTTTGGCACCATTTTTGAGTGAATTGCCGAAAGTCAGATTTTTGATGAAATTGTGACCCCGGGGGTTAGGGATTTTTTCCAAAAATATTTTTCTGCCGGTTAAGTTTTCGAGGGCTGATTTCTTCTTCTGTGACATGAAGCCTTCTGTTTTTACGGCTAAACCTTTCAGGGGAGCATTTGCAACCATTTGTCACCATTTTTGAGTGAATTGCAGAAAGTTAGATTTTTGATGAAATTGTGACCCCGGGGCTTAGGGATTTTATCAAAAAAATCTTTTTCTGCCGGTTAAGTTGTGGAGGGCTGATTGCCTGTCCTGTGATAAAAAGCCTTCTGTTTCGACCGCCAAACCTTTCAGGGGAGCATTTGCAACCGTGTGGCCCCATTTTTGAATGAATTGCCAAAAGTCAGATTTTTTATGAAATTGTGACCCCGGGGCTAAGGGATTTTTTCAAAAAAATCTTTTTCTGCCGGTTAAGTTATGGAGGGCTGATTCCCTGTCCTGTGATTAAAAGCCTTCTGTTTCGACCGCCAAAGCTTTCAGGGGAGCATTTGCAACCGTGTGGCACCATTATTGAGTGAATTTCCAAAAGTCAGATTTTTTATGAAATTGTGACCCCGGGGCTTAGGGATTTTTTCAAAAAAATCTTTTTCTGCCGGTTAAGTTGTGGAGGGCTGATTCCCTGTCCTGTGAGTAAAAGACTTCTGTTTCGACCACCAGAGCTTTCAGGGGAGCATTTGCAACCGTGTGGCACCATTTTTGAGTGAATTGCCGAAAGTCAGATTTTTGATGAAATTGTGACCCCGGGGCTTAGGGATTTTTTCAAAAAAATCTTTTTCTGCCGGTTAAGTTGTGGAGGGCTGATTCCCTGTCTTGTGATAAAAAGACTTCTGTTTCGACCGCCAAACCTTTCAGGGGAGCATTTGCAACCGTTTGGCACCATTTTTGAGTGAATTGCCGAAAGTCAGATTTTTGATGAAATTGTGACCCCGGGTCTTAGGGATTTTTTCAAAAAAATCTTTTTCTGCCGGTTAAGTTGTGGAGGGCTGATTCCGTGTCCTGTGATTAAAAGCCTTCTGTTTCGACCGCCAAACCTTTCAGGGGAGCATTTGCAACCGTGTGGCACCATTTTTGAGTGAATTGCCGAAAGTCCCATTTTTGGTGAAATTGTGACCCTGGGGGTTAGGGATTTTTTCAAAAAATCTTTTTCTGCCGGTTAAGTTTTAGAGGGCTGATTTCTTCTTCTGTGACATAAAGCCTTCTGTTTTTACGGCTAAACCTTTCAGGGGAGCATTTGCAACCGTGTGGCACCATTTTTGAATAAATTGCCAAAAGTCAGATTTTTGATGAAATTGTGACCCCGGGGCTTAGGGATTTTTTCAAAGAAATCTTTTTCTGCCGGTTAAGTTGTGGAGGGCTTATTTCTTGTTCTGTGATAAAAAGCCTTGTGTTTCGACGGCCAAACCTTTCAGGGGAACATTTGCAACCATGTGGCACCATTTTTGAGTGAATTGCCAAAAGTCAGATTTTTGATGAAATTGTGACCCCGGGGCTTAGGGATTTTTTCAAAGAAATCTTTTTCTGCCGGTTAAGTTGTCGAGGGTTGATTTCTTGCCCTGTGATGAAAAGCCTTGTGTTTTGACTGCCAAAACTTTCAGGTGAGCATTTGCAACCGTGTGGCACCATTTTTGAGTGAATTGCCAAAAGTCAGATTTTTGATGAAATTGTGACCCCGGGGCTTAGGGATTTTTTCAAAAAAATCTTTTTCTGCCGGTTAAGTTGTGGAGTGCTGATTCCTTGTCCTGTGATAAAAAGCATTCGGTTTCGACCGCCAAAGCTTTCAGGGGAGCATTTGCAACCGTTTGGCACCATTTTTGAGTGAATTGCCAAAATCAGATTTTTGATGAAATTGTGACCCCGGGGCTTAGGGATTTTTTCAAAAAATCTTTTTCTGCCGGTTAAGTTGTGGAGGGCTGATTCCGTGTCCTGTGATAAAAAGCCTTCGGTTTGGACCGCCAAACCTTTCAGGGGAGCATTTGCAACCCTGTGGCACCATTCTTGAGTGAATTGCCAAAAGTCAGATTTTTGATGAAATTGTGACCCCGGGGCTTAGGGATTTTATCAAAGAAATCTTTTTCTGCCGGTTAAGTTGTGGAGGGCTGATTCCCTAAGCTGTGATGAAAAGCCTTCTGTTTCGACCGCCAAAGCTTTCAGGGGAGCATTTGCAACCGTGTGGCACCATTTTTGAGTGAATTGCCAAAAGTCAGATTTTTGATGAAATTGTGACCCCGGGGCTTAGGGATTTTTTCAAAAAAATCTTTTTCTGCCGGTTAAGTTGTGGAGTGCTGATTCCTTGTCCTGTGATAAAAAGCATTCGGTTTCGACCGCCAAAGCTTTCAGGGGAGCATTTGCAACCGTTTGGCACGATTTTTGAGTGAATTGCCAAAAGTCAGGTTTTTGATGAAATTGTGACCCCGGGGCTTAGGGATTTTTTCAAAAAATCTTTTTCTGCCGGTTAAGTTGTGGAGGGCTGATTCCCTGTCCTGTGATAAAAAGCCTTCGGTTTGGACCGCCAAACCTTTCAGGGGAGCATTTGCAACCCTGTGGCACCATTCTTGAGTGAATTGCCAAAAGTCAGATTTTTGATGAAATTGTGACCCCGGGGCTTAGGGATTTTTTCAAAGAAATGTTTTTCTGCCGGTTAAGTTGTGGAGGGCTGATTCCCTAAGCTGTGATGAAAAGCCTTCTGTTTCGACCGCCAAAGCTTTCAGGGGAGCATTTGCAACCGTGTGGCACCATTTTTGAGTGAATTGCCGAAAGTCAGATTTTTGATGAAATTGTGACCCTGGGGCTTAGGGATTTTTTCAAAAAATCTTTTTTGCCGGTTAAGTTGTGGAGGGCTGATTCCCTGTCCTGTGATAAAAAGACTTCTGTTTCGACCGCCAAACCTTTCAGGGGAGCATTTGCAACCGTTTGGCACCATTTTTGAGTGAATTGCCGAAAGTCAGATTTTTGATGAAATTGTGACCCCGGGGCTTAGGGATTTTTTCAAAAAAATCTTTTTCTGCCGGTTAAGTTGTGGAGGGCTGATTCCGTGTCCTGTGATTAAAAGACTTCTGTTTCGACTGCCAAAGCTTTCAGGGGAGCATTTGCAACCGTGTGGCACAATTTTTGAGTGAATTGCCGAAAGTCAGATTTTTGATGAAATTGTGACCCCGGGGCTTAGGGATTTTATCAAAAAAATCTTTTTCTGCCGGTTAAGTTGTGGAGGGCTGATTCCCTGTCTTGTGATAAAAAGCCTTCTGTTTCGACCGCCAAACCTTTCAGGGGAGCATTTGCAACCGTTTGGCACCATTTTTGAGTGAATTGCCAAAAGTCAGATTTTTGATGAAATTGTGACCCCGGGGCTTAGGGATTTTTTCAAAAAAATCTTTTTCTGCCGGTTAAGTTCTGGAGGGCTGATTCCGTGTCCTGTGATTAAAAGCCTTCTGTTTCGACCGCCAAACCTTTCAGGGGAGCATTTGCAACCGTGTGGCACCATTTTTGAGTGAATTGCCGAAAGTCCAATTTTTGATGAAATTGTGACCCTGGGGGTTAGGGATTTTTTCAAAAAATATTTTTCTGCCGGTTAAGTTTTCGAGGGCTGATTTCTTCTTCTGTGACATAAAGCCTTCTGTTTTTACGGCTAAACCTTTCAGGGGAGCATTTGCAACCGTGTGGCACCATTTTTGAATGAATTGCCAAAAGTCAGATTTTTGATGAAATTGTGACCCCGGGGCTTAGGGATTTTTTCAAAAAAATCTTTTTCTGCCGGTTAAGTTGTGGAGGGCTGATTCCCTGTCCTGTGATTAAAAGCCTTCTGTTTCGAACGCCAAACCTTTCAGGGGAGCATTTGCAACCGTTTGGCACCATTTTTGAGTGAATTGCCGAAAGTCAGATTTTTGATGAAATTGTGACCCCGGGGGTTAGGGATTTTTTCAAAAAATATTTTTCTGCCGGTTAAGTTTTCGAGGGCTGATTTCTTCTTCTGTGACATAAAGCCTTCTGTTTTTACGGCTAAACCTTTCAGGGGAGCATTTGCAACCGTGTGGCACCATTTTTGAATGAATTGCCAAAAGTCAGATTTTTGATGAAATTGTGACCCCGGGTCTTAGGAATTTTTTCAAAAAAATCTTTTTCTGCCGGTTAAGTTGTGGAGGGCTGATTCCCTGTCCTGTGATAAAAAGCTTCCTGTTTCGACCGCCAAACCTTTCAGGGGAGCATTTGCAACCGTTTGGCACCATTTTTGAGTCAATTGCCGAAAGTCAGATTTTTGATGAAATTGTGACCCCGGGGCTTAGGGATTTTTTCAAAAAAATCTTTTTCTGCCGGTTAAGTTCTGGAGGGCTGATTCCCTGTCCTGTGATTAAAGGCCTTCTATTTTGACCGCCAAAGCTTTCAGGGGAGCATTTGCAACCGTGTGGCACCATTTTTGATTGAATTGCCGAAAGTCAGATTTTTGGTGAAATTGTTACCCCGGGGGTTAGGGATTTTTTCAAAAAATATTTTTCTGCCGGTTAAGTTTTCGAGCGCTGATTTCTTCTTCTGTGACAAAAAGCCTTCTGTTTTTACGGCTAAACCTTTCAGGGGAGCATTTGCAACCATTTGTCGCCATTTTTGAGTGAATTGCGGAAAGTTAGATTTTTGATGAAATTGTGACCCCGGGGCTTAGGGATTTTATCAAAAAAATCTTTTTCTGCCGGTTAAGTGGTGGAGGGCTGATTGCCTGTCTTGTGATAAAAAGCCTTCTGTTTCGACCGCCAAACCTTTCAGGGGAGCATTTGCAACCGTGTGGCCCCATTTTTGAATGAATTGCCAAAAGTCAGATTTTTTTATGAAATTGTGACCCCGGGGCTTAGGGATTTTTTCAAAAAAATCTTTTTCTGCCGGTTAAGTTATGGAGGGCTGATTCCCTGTCCTGTGATTAAAAGCCTTCTGTTTCGACCGCCAAAGCTTTCAGGGGAGCATTTGCAACCGTGTGGCACCATTATTGAGTGAATTGCCAAAAGTCAGATTTTTTATGAAATTGTGACCCCGGGGCTTAGGGATTTATTCAAAAAAATCTTTTTCTGCCGGTTAGGTTTTGGAGTGCTGATACGCTGTCCTGTGATTAAAAGCCTTCTGTTTCGACCGCCAAACCTTTCAGGGGAGCATTTGCAACCGTTTGGCACCATTTTTGAGTGAATTGCCGAAAGTCAGATTTTTGATGAAATTGTGACCCCGGGGGTAAGGGATTTTTTCAAAAAATATTTTTCTGCCGGTTAAGTTTTCGAGGGCTGATTTCTTCTTCTGTGACATAAAGCCTTCTGTTTTTACGGCTAAACCTTTCAGGGGAGCATTTGCAACCGTGTGGCACCATTTTTGAATGAATTGCCAAAAGTCAGATTTTTGATGAAATTGTGACCCCGGGGCTTAGGGATTTTTTCAAAGAAATCTTTTTCTGCCGGTTAAGTTGTGGAGGGCTGATTCCCTGACCTGTGATTAAAAGCCTTCTGTTTCGACCGCCAAACCTTTCAGGGGAGCATTTGCAACCGTGTGGCACCATTTTTGAGCGAATTGCCGAAAGTCAGATTTTTGGTGAAATTGTTACCCCGGGGGTTAGGGATTTTTTCAAAAAATATTTTTCTGCCGGTTAAGTTTTCGAGCGCTGATTTCTTCTTCTGTGACAAAAAGCCTTCTGTTTTTACGGCTAAACCTTTCAGGGGAGCATTTGCAACCATTTGTCGCCATTTTTGAGTGAATTGCGGAAAGTTAGATTTTTGATGAAATTGTGACCCCGGGACTTAGGGAGTTTTTCAAAAAAATCTTTTTCTGCCGGTTAAGTTGTGGAGGGCTGATTCCCTGTCCTGTGATTAAAGGCCTTCTATTTTGACCGCCAAAGCTTTCAGGGGAGCATTTGCAACCGTGTGGCACCATTTTTGAGTGAATTGCCGAAAGTCAGATTTTTGGTGAAATTGTGATCCCGGGGGTTAGGGATTTTTTCAAAAAATATTTTTCTGCCGGTTAAGTTTTCGAGCACTGATTTCTTCTTCTGTTACAAAAAGCCTTCTGTTTTTACGGCTAAACCTTTCAGGGGAGCATTTGCAACCATTTGTCGCCATTTTTGAGTGAATTGCCGAAAGTTAGATTTTTGATGAAATTGTGACCCCGGGGCTTAGGGATTTTATCAAAAAAATCTTTTTCTGCCGGTTAAGTTGTGGAGGGCTGATTCCCTGTCCTGTGATAAAAAACCTTCGGTTTCGACCGCCAAAGCTTTCAGGGGAGCATTTGCAACCGTTTGGCACCATTCTTGAGTGAATTGCGAAAAGTCAGATTTTTGATGAAATTGTGACCCCGGGGCTTAGGGATTTTTTCAAAAAATCTTTTTCTGGCGGTTAAGTTGTCGAGGGCTGATTTCTTGTTCTGTGATAAAAAGCTTAGGGCTTAGGGATTTTTTCAAAAAAATCTTTTTCTGCCGGTTAAGTTGTGGAGGGCTGATTCCCTGTCCTGTGATTAAAGGCCTTCTATTTTGACCGCCAAAGCTTTCAGGGGAGCATTTGCAACCGTGTGGAACCATTTTTGAGTGAATTGCCGAAAGTCAGATTTTTGGTGAAATTGTTACCCCGGGGGTTAGGGATTTTTTCAAAAAATATTTTTCTGCCGGTTAAGTTTTCGAGCGCTGATTTCTTCTTCTGTGACAAAAAGCCTTCTGTTTTTACGGCTAAACCTTTCAGGGGAGCATTTGCAACCATTTGTCGCCATTTTTGAGTGAATTGCGGAAAGTTAGATTTTTGATGAAATTGTGACCCCGGGGCTTAGGGATTTTATCAAAAAAATCTTTTTCTGCCGGTTAAGTTGTGGAGGGCTGATTGCCTGTCCTGTGATAAAAAGCCTTCTGTTTCGACCGCCAAACCTTTCAGGGGAGCATTTGCAACCGTGTGGCCCCATTTTTGAATGAATTGCCAAAAGTCAGATTTTTTATGAAATTGTGACCCCGGGGCTTAGGGATTTTTTCAAAAAAATCTTTTTCTGCCGGTTAAGTTATGGAGGGCTGATTCCCTGTCCTGTGATTAAAAGCCTTCTGTTTCGACCGCCAAAGCTTTCAGGGGAGCATTTGCAACCGTGTGGCACCATTATTGAGTGAATTGCCAAAAGTCAGATTTTTTATGAAATTGTGACCCCGGGGCTTAGGGATTTTTTCAAAAAAATCTTTTTCTGCCGGTTAGGTTTTGGAGTGCTGATACCCTGTCCTGTGATTAAAAGCCTTCTGTTTCGACCGCCAAACCTTTCAGGGGAGCATTTGCAACCGTGTGGCACCATTTTTGAATGAATTGCCAAAAGTCAGATTTTTGATGAAATTGTGACCCCGGGGCTTAGGGATTTTTTCAAAAAAATCTTTTTCTGCCGGTTAAGTTGTGGAGGGCTGATTCCCTGACCTGTGATTAAAAGCCTTCTGTTTCGACCGCCAAACCTTTCAGGGGAGCATTTGCAACCGTGTGGCACCATTTTTGAGCGAATTGGCGAAAGTCAGATTTTTGGTGAAATTGTTACCCCGGGGGTTAGGGATTTTTTCAAAAAATATTTTTCTGCCGGTTAAGTTTTCGAGCGCTGATTTCTTCTTCTGTGACAAAAAGCCTTCTGTTTTTACGGCTAAACCTTTCAGGGGAGCATTTGCAACCATTTGTAGCCATTTTTGAGTGAATTGCGGAAAGTTAGATTTTTGATGAAATTGTGACCCCGGGGGTTAGGGATTTTTTCAAAAAATATTTTTCTGCCGGTTAAGTTTTCGAGGGCTGATTTCTTCTTCTGTGACATAAAGCCTTCTGTTTTTACGGCTAAACCTTTCAGGGGAGCATTTGCAACCGTTTGGCACCATTTTTGAGTGAATTGCCGAAAGTCAGATTTTTGATGAAATTGTGACCCCGGGGGTTAGGGATTTTTTCAAAAAATATTTTTCTGCCGGTTAAGTTTTCGAGGGCTGATTTCTTCTTCTGTGACATAAAGCCTTCTGTTTTTACGGCTAAACTTTTCAGGGGAGCATTTGCAACCGTGTGGCACCATTTTTGAATGAATTGCCAAAAGTCAGATTTTTGATGAAATTGTGACCCCGGGTCTTAGGGATTTTTTCAAAAAAATGTTTTTCTGCCGGTTAAGTTGTGGAGGGCTGATTCCCTGTCCTGTGATAAAAAGCTTTCTGTTTCGACCGCCAAACCTTTCAGGGGAGCATTTGCAACCGTGTGGCACCATTTTTGAGTGAATTGCCGAAAGTCAGATTTTTGATGAAATTGTGACCCCGGGGGTTAGGGATTTTTTCAAAAAATATTTTTCTGCCGGTTAAGTTTTCGAGCGCTGATTTCTTCTTCTGTGACAAAAAGCCTTCTGTTTTTACGGCTAAACCTTTCAGGGGAGCATTTGCAACCGTGTGGCACCATTTTTGAGTGAATTGCCGAAAGTCAGATTTTTGATGAAATTGTGACCCTGGGGCTTAGGGATTTTTTCAAAAACATCTTTTTCTGCCGGTTAAGTTATGGAGGGCTGATTCCCTGTCCTGTGATTAAAAGCCTTCTGTTTCGACCGCCAAAGCTTTCAGGGGAGCATTTGCAACCGTGTGGCACCATTATTGAGTGAATTGCCAAAAGTCAGATTTTTTATGAAATTGTGACCCCGGGGCTTAGGGATTTTTTCAAAAAAATCTTTTTCTGCCGGTTAAGTTGTGGAGGGCTGATTCCCTGTCCTGTGATTAAAGGCCTTCTATTTTGACTGCCAAAGCTTTCAGGGGAGCATTTGCAACCGTGTGGCACCATTTTTGAGTGAATTGCCGAAAGTCAGATTTTTGGTGAAATTGTTACCCCGGGGGTTAGGGATTTTTTCAAAAAATATTTTTTCTGCCGGTTAAGTTTTCGAGCGCTGATTTCTTCTTCTGTGACAAAAAGCCTTCTGTTTTTACGGCTAAACCTTTCAGGGGAGCATTTGCAACCATTTGTCGCCATTTTTGAGTGAATTGCGGAAAGTTAGATTTTTGATGAAATTGTGACCCCGGGGCTTAGGGATTTTATCAAAAAAATCTTTTTCTGCCGGTTAAGTTGTGGAGGGCTGATTGCCTGTCCTGTGATAAAAAGCCTTCTGTTTCGACCGCCAAACCTTTCAGGGGAGCATTTGCAACCGTGTGGCCCCATTTTTGAATGAATTGCCAAAAGTCAGATTTTTTATGAAATTGTGACCCCGGGGCTTAGGGATTTTTTCAAAAAAATCTTTTTCTGCCGGTTAAGTTATGGAGAGCTGATTCCCTGTCCTGTGATTAAAAGCCTTTTGTTTCGACCGCCAAAGCTTTCAGGGGAGCATTTGCAACCGTGTGGCAGCATTATTGAGTGAATTGCCAAAAGTCAGATTTTTTATGAAATTGTGACCCCGGGGCTTAGGGATTTTTTCAAAAAAATCTTTTTCTGCCGGTTAGGTTTTGGAGTGCTGATACCCTGTCCTGTGATTAAAAGCCTTCTGTTTCGACCGCCAAACCTTTCAGGGGAGCATTTGCAACCGTTTGGCACCATTTTTGAGTGAATTGCCGAAAGTCAGATTTTTGATGAAATTGTGACCCCGGGGCTTAGGGATTTTTTCAAAAAAATGTTTTTCTGCCGGTTAAGTTCTGGAGGGCTGATTCCCTGTCCTGTGAGTAAAAGACTTCTGTTTCGACCGCCAGAGCTTTCAGGGGAGCATTTGCAACCGTGAGGCACCATTTTTGAGCGAATTGCCGAAAGTCAGATTTTTGATGAAATTGTGACCCCGGGGGTTAGGGATTTTTTCAAAATATATTTTTCTGCCGGTTAAGTTTTCGAGGGCTGATTTCTTCTTCTGTGACATAAAGCCTTCTGTTTTTACGGCTAAACCTTTCAGGGGAGCATTTGCAACCGTTTGGCACCATTTTTGAGTGAATTGCCGAAAGTCAGATTTTTGATGAAATTGTGACCCCGGGTCTTAGGGATTTTTTCAAAAAAATCTTTTTCTGCCGGTTAAGTTGTGGAGGGCTGATTCCCTGTCCTGTGATAAAAAGCTTTCTGTTTCGACCGCCAAACCTTTCAGGGGAGCATTTGCAACCGTTTGGCACCATTTTTGAGTGAATTGCCGAAAGTCAGATTTTTGATGAAATTGTGACCCCGGGGCTTAGGGATTTTTTCAAAAAAATCTTTTTCTGCCGGTTAAGTTGTGGAGGGCTGATTCCCTGTCCTGTGATTAAAGGCCTTCTATTTTGACCGCCAAAGCTTTCAGGGGAGCATTTGCAACCGTGTGGAACCATTTTTGAGTGAATTGCCGAAAGTCAGATTTTTGGTGAAATTGTTACCCCGGGGGTTAGGGATTTTTTCAAAAAATATTTTTCTGCCGGTTAAGTTTTCGAGCGCTGATTTCTTCTTCTGTGACAAAAAGCCTTCTGTTTTTACGGCTAAACCTTTCAGGGGAGCATTTGCAACCATTTGTCGCCATTTTTGAGTGAATTGCGGAAAGTTAGATTTTTGATGAAATTGTGACCCCGGGGCTTAGGGATTTTATCAAAAAAATCTTTTTCTGCCGGTTAAGTTGTGGAGGGCTGATTGCCTGTCCTGTGATAAAAAGCCTTCTGTTTCGACCGCCAAACCTTTCAGGGGAGCATTTGCAACCGTGTGGCCCCATTTTTGAATGAATTGCCAAAAGTCAGATTTTTTATGAAATTGTGACCCCGGGGCTTAGGGATTTTTTCAAAAAAATCTTTTTCTGCCGGTTAAGTTATGGAGGGCTGATTCCCTGTCCTGTGATTAAAAGCCTTCTGTTTCGACCGCCAAAGCTTTCAGGGGAGCATTTGCAACCGTGTGGCATCATTATTGAGTGAATTGCCGAAAGTCAGATTTTTTATGAAATTGTGACCCCGGGGCTTAGGGATTTTTTCAAAAAAATCTTTTTCTGCCGGTTAGGTTTTGGAGTGCTGATACCCTGTCCTGTGATTAAAAGCCTTCTGTTTCGACCGCCAAACCTTTCAGGGGAGCATTTGCAACCGTTTGGCACCATTTTTGAGTGAATTGCCGAAAGTCAGATTTTTGATGAAATTGTGACCCCGGGGGTTAGGGATTTTTTCCAAAAATATTTTTCTGCCGGTTTAGTTTTCGAGGGCTGATTTCTTCTTCTGTGACATAAAGCCTTCTGTTTTTACGGCTAAACCTTTCAGGGGAGCATTTGCAACCGTGTGGCACCATTTTTGAATGAATTGCCAAAAGTCAGATTTTTGATGAAATTGTGACCCTGGGGCTTAGGGATTTTTTCAAAAAAATCTTTTTCTGCCGGTTAAGTTATGGAGGGCTGATTCCCTGACCTGTGATTAAAAGCCTTCTGTTTCGACCGCCAGACCTTTCAGGGGAGCATTTGCAACCGTGTGGCACCATTTTTGAGCGAATTGCCGAAAGTCAGATTTTTGATGAAATTGTGACCCCGGGGGTTAGGGATTTTTTCCAAAAATATTTTTCTGCCGGTTAAGTTTTGGAGTGCTGATACACTGTCCTGTGATTAAAAGCCTTCTGTTTCGACCGCCAAACCTTTCAGGGGAGCATTTGCAACCGTTTGGCACCATTTTTGAGTGAATTGCCGAAAGTCAGATTTTTGATGAAATTGTGACCCCGGGGGTTAGGGATTTTTTCAAAAAATATTTTTCTGCCGGTTAAGTTTTCGAGCGCTGATTTCTTCTTCTGTGACAAAAAGCCTTCTGTTTTTACGGCTAAACCTTTCAGGGGAGCATTTGCAACCGTGTGGCACCATTTTTGAGTGAATTGCCGAAAGTCAGATTTTTGATGAAATTGTGACCCTGGGGCTTAGGGATTTTTTCAAAAACATCTTTTTCTGCCGGTTAAGTTATGGAGGGCTGATTCCCTGTCCTGTGATTAAAAGCCTTCTGTTTCGACCGCCAAAGCTTTCAGGGGAGCATTTGCAACCGTGTGGCACCATTATTGAGTGAATTGCCAAAAGTCAGATTTTTTATGAAATTGTGACCCCGGGGCTTAGGGATTTTTTCAAAAAAATCTTTTTCTGCCGGTTAAGTTGTGGAGGGCTGATTCCCTGTCCTGTGATTAAAGGCCTTCTATTTTGACTGCCAAAGCTTTCAGGGGAGCATTTGCAACCGTGTGGCACCATTTTTGAGTGAATTGCCGAAAGTCAGATTTTTGATGAAATTGTGACCCCGGGGCTTAGGGATTTTTTCAAAAAAATGTTTTTCTGCCGGTTAAGTTCTGGAGGGCTGATTCCCTGTCCTGTGAGTAAAAGACTTCTGTTTCGACCGCCAGAGCTTTCAGGGGAGCATTTGCAACCGTGAGGCACCATTTTTGAGCGAATTGCCGAAAGTCAGATTTTTGATGAAATTGTGACCCCGGGGGTTAGGGATTTTTTCAAAATATATTTTTCTGCCGGTTAAGTTTTCGAGGGCTGATTTCTTCTTCTGTGACATAAAGCCTTCTGTTTTTACGGCTAAACCTTTCAGGGGAGCATTTGCAACCGTTTGGCACCATTTTTGAGTGAATTGCCGAAAGTCAGATTTTTGATGAAATTGTGACCCCGGGTCTTAGGGATTTTTTCAAAAAAATCTTTTTCTGCCGGTTAAGTTGTGGAGGGCTGATTCCCTGTCCTGTGATAAAAAGCTTTCTGTTTCGACCGCCAAACCTTTCAGGGGAGCATTTGCAACCGTTTGGCACCATTTTTGAGTGAATTGCCGAAAGTCAGATTTTTGATGAAATTGTGACCCCGGGGCTTAGGGATTTTTTCAAAAAAATCTTTTTCTGCCGGTTAAGTTGTGGAGGGCTGATTCCCTGTCCTGTGATTAAAGGCCTTCTATTTTGACCGCCAAAGCTTTCAGGGGAGCATTTGCAACCGTGTGGAACCATTTTTGAGTGAATTGCCGAAAGTCAGATTTTTGGTGAAATTGTTACCCCGGGGGTTAGGGATTTTTTCAAAAAATATTTTTCTGCCGGTTAAGTTTTCGAGCGCTGATTTCTTCTTCTGTGACAAAAAGCCTTCTGTTTTTACGGCTAAACCTTTCAGGGGAGCATTTGCAACCATTTGTCGCCATTTTTGAGTGAATTGCGGAAAGTTAGATTTTTGATGAAATTGTGACCCCGGGGCTTAGGGATTTTATCAAAAAAATCTTTTTCTGCCGGTTAAGTTGTGGAGGGCTGATTGCCTGTCCTGTGATAAAAAGCCTTCTGTTTCGACCGCCAAACCTTTCAGGGGAGCATTTGCAACCGTGTGGCCCCATTTTTGAATGAATTGCCAAAAGTCAGATTTTTTATGAAATTGTGACCCCGGGGCTTAGGGATTTTTTCAAAAAAATCTTTTTCTGCCGGTTAAGTTATGGAGGGCTGATTCCCTGTCCTGTGATTAAAAGCCTTCTGTTTCGACCGCCAAAGCTTTCAGGGGAGCATTTGCAACCGTGTGGCATCATTATTGAGTGAATTGCCGAAAGTCAGATTTTTTATGAAATTGTGACCCCGGGGCTTAGGGATTTTTTCAAAAAAATCTTTTTCTGCCGGTTAGGTTTTGGAGTGCTGATACCCTGTCCTGTGATTAAAAGCCTTCTGTTTCGACCGCCAAACCTTTCAGGGGAGCATTTGCAACCGTTTGGCACCATTTTTGAGTGAATTGCCGAAAGTCAGATTTTTGATGAAATTGTGACCCCGGGGGTTAGGGATTTTTTCCAAAAATATTTTTCTGCCGGTTTAGTTTTCGAGGGCTGATTTCTTCTTCTGTGACATAAAGCCTTCTGTTTTTACGGCTAAACCTTTCAGGGGAGCATTTGCAACCGTGTGGCACCATTTTTGAATGAATTGCCAAAAGTCAGATTTTTGATGAAATTGTGACCCTGGGGCTTAGGGATTTTTTCAAAAAAATCTTTTTCTGCCGGTTAAGTTATGGAGGGCTGATTCCCTGACCTGTGATTAAAAGCCTTCTGTTTCGACCGCCAGACCTTTCAGGGGAGCATTTGCAACCGTGTGGCACCATTTTTGAGCGAATTGCCGAAAGTCAGATTTTTGATGAAATTGTGACCCCGGGGGTTAGGGATTTTTTCCAAAAATATTTTTCTGCCGGTTAAGTTTTGGAGTGCTGATACACTGTCCTGTGATTAAAAGCCTTCTGTTTCGACCGCCAAACCTTTCAGGGGAGCATTTGCAACCGTTTGGCACCATTTTTGAGTGAATTGCCGAAAGTCAGATTTTTGATGAAATTGTGACCCCGGGGGTTAGGGATTTTTTCAAAAAATATTTTTCTGCCGGTTAAGTTTTCGAGCGCTGATTTCTTCTTCTGTGACAAAAAGCCTTCTGTTTTTACGGCTAAACCTTTCAGGGGAGCATTTGCAACCGTGTGGCACCATTTTTGAGTGAATTGCCGAAAGTCAGATTTTTGATGAAATTGTGACCCTGGGGCTTAGGGATTTTTTCAAAAACATCTTTTTCTGCCGGTTAAGTTATGGAGGGCTGATTCCCTGTCCTGTGATTAAAAGCCTTCTGTTTCGACCGCCAAAGCTTTCAGGGGAGCATTTGCAACCGTGTGGCACCATTATTGAGTGAATTGCCAAAAGTCAGATTTTTTATGAAATTGTGACCCCGGGGCTTAGGGATTTTTTCAAAAAAATCTTTTTCTGCCGGTTAAGTTGTGGAGGGCTGATTCCCTGTCCTGTGATTAAAGGCCTTCTATTTTGACTGCCAAAGCTTTCAGGGGAGCATTTGCAACCGTGTGGCACCATTTTTGAGTGAATTGCCGAAAGTCAGATTTTTGGTGAAATTGTTACCCCGGGGGTTAGGGATTTTTTCAAAAAATATTTTTTCTGCCGGTTAAGTTTTCGAGCGCTGATTTCTTCTTCTGTGACAAAAAGCCTTCTGTTTTTACGGCTAAACCTTTCAGGGGAGCATTTGCAACCATTTGTCGCCATTTTTGAGTGAATTGCGGAAAGTTAGATTTTTGATGAAATTGTGACCCCGGGGCTTAGGGATTTTATCAAAAAAATCTTTTTCTGCCGGTTAAGTTGTGGAGGGCTGATTGCCTGTCCTGTGATAAAAAGCCTTCTGTTTCGACCGCCAAACCTTTCAGGGGAGCATTTGCAACCGTGTGGCCCCATTTTTGAATGAATTGCCAAAAGTCAGATTTTTTATGAAATTGTGACCCCGGGGCTTAGGGATTTTTTCAAAAAAATCTTTTTCTGCCGGTTAAGTTATGGAGAGCTGATTCCCTGTCCTGTGATTAAAAGCCTTTTGTTTCGACCGCCAAAGCTTTCAGGGGAGCATTTGCAACCGTGTGGCAGCATTATTGAGTGAATTGCCAAAAGTCAGATTTTTTATGAAATTGTGACCCCGGGGCTTAGGGATTTTTTCAAAAAAATCTTTTTCTGCCGGTTAGGTTTTGGAGTGCTGATACCCTGTCCTGTGATTAAAAGCCTTCTGTTTCGACCGCCAAACCTTTCAGGGGAGCATTTGCAACCGTTTGGCACCATTTTTGAGTGAATTGCCGAAAGTCAGATTTTTGATGAAATTGTGACCCCGGGGCTTAGGGATTTTTTCAAAAAAATGTTTTTCTGCCGGTTTAGTTCTGGAGGGCTGATTCCCTGTCCTGTGAGTAAAAGACTTCTGTTTCGACCGCCAGAGCTTTCAGGGGAGCATTTGCAACCGTGTGGCACCATTTTTGAGCGAATTGCCGAAAGTCAGATTTTTGATGAAATTGTGACCCCGGGGGTTAGGGATTTTTTCAAAATATATTTTTCTGCCGGTTAAGTTTTCGAGGGCTGATTTCTTCTTCTGTGACATAAAGCCTTCTGTTTTTACGGCTAAACCTTTCAGGGGAGCATTTGCAACCGTTTGGCACCATTTTTGAGTGAATTGCCGAAAGTCAGATTTTTGATGAAATTGTGACCCCGGGTCTTAGGGATTTTTTCAAAAAAATCTTTTTCTGCCGGTTAAGTTGTGGAGGGCTGATTCCCTGTCCTGTGGTAAAAAGCTTTCTGTTTCGACCGCCAAACCTTTCAGGGGAGCATTTGCAACCGTTTGGCACCATTTTTGAGTGAATTGCCGAAAGTCAGATTTTTGATGAAATTGTGACCCCGGGGCTTAGGGATTTTTTCAAAAAAATCTTTTTCTGCCGGTTAAGTTGTGGAGGGCTGATTCCCTGTCCTGTGATTAAAGGCCTTCTATTTTGACCGCCAAAGCTTTCAGGGGAGCATTTGCAACCGTGTGGAACCATTTTTGAGTGAATTGCCGAAAGTCAGATTTTTGGTGAAATTGTTACCCCGGGGGTTAGGGATTTTTTCAAAAAATATTTTTCTGCCGGTTAAGTTTTCGAGCGCTGATTTCTTCTTCTGTGACAAAAAGCCTTCTGTTTTTACGGCTAAACCTTTCAGGGGAGCATTTGCAACCATTTGTCGCCATTTTTGAGTGAATTGCGGAAAGTTAGATTTTTGATGAAATTGTGACCCCGGGGCTTAGGGATTTTATCAAAAAAATCTTTTTCTGCCGGTTAAGTTGTGGAGGGCTGATTGCCTGTCCTGTGATAAAAAGCCTTCTGTTTCGACCGCCAAACCTTTCAGGGGAGCATTTGCAACCGTGTGGCCCCATTTTTGAATGAATTGCCAAAAGTCAGATTTTTTATGAAATTGTGACCCCGGGGCTTAGGGATTTTTTCAAAAAAATCTTTTTCTGCCGGTTAAGTTATGGAGGGCTGATTCCCTGTCCTGTGATTAAAAGCCTTCTGTTTCGACCGCCAAAGCTTTCAGGGGAGCATTTGCAACCGTGTGGCACCATTATTGAGTGAATTGCCGAAAGTCAGATTTTTTATGAAATTGTGACCCCGGGGCTTAGGGATTTTTTCAAAAAAATCTTTTTCTGCCGGTTAGGTTTTGGAGTGCTGATACCCTGTCCTGTGATTAAAAGCCTTCTGTTTCGACCGCCAAACCTTTCAGGGGAGCATTTGCAACCGTTTGGCACCATTTTTGAGTGAATTGCCGAAAGTCAGATTTTTGATGAAATTGTGACCCCGGGGGTTAGGGATTTTTTCCAAAAATATTTTTCTGCCGGTTAAGTTTTCGAGGGCTGATTTCTTCTTCTGTGACATGAAGCCTTCTGTTTTTACGGCTAAACCTTTCAGGGGAGCATTTGCAACCATTTGTCACCATTTTTGAGTGAATTGCAGAAAGTTAGATTTTTGATGAAATTGTGACCCCGGGGCTTAGGGATTTTATCAAAAAAATCTTTTTCTGCCGGTTAAGTTGTGGAGGGCTGATTGCCTGTCCTGTGATAAAAAGCCTTCTGTTTCGACCGCCAAACCTTTCAGGGGAGCATTTGCAACCGTGTGGCCCCATTTTTGAATGAATTGCCAAAAGTCAGATTTTTTATGAAATTGTGACCCCGGGGCTAAGGGATTTTTTCAAAAAAATCTTTTTCTGCCGGTTAAGTTATGGAGGGCTGATTCCCTGTCCTGTGATTAAAAGCCTTCTGTTTCGACCGCCAAAGCTTTCAGGGGAGCATTTGCAACCGTGTGGCACCATTATTGAGTGAATTTCCAAAAGTCAGATTTTTTATGAAATTGTGACCCCGGGGCTTAGGGATTTTTTCAAAAAAATCTTTTTCTGCCGGTTAAGTTGTGGAGGGCTGATTCCCTGTCCTGTGAGTAAAAGACTTCTGTTTCGACCACCAGAGCTTTCAGGGGAGCATTTGCAACCGTGTGGCACCATTTTTGAGTGAATTGCCGAAAGTCAGATTTTTGATGAAATTGTGACCCCGGGGCTTAGGGATTTTTTCAAAAAAATCTTTTTCTGCCGGTTAAGTTGTGGAGGGCTGATTCCCTGTCTTGTGATAAAAAGACTTCTGTTTCGACCGCCAAACCTTTCAGGGGAGCATTTGCAACCGTTTGGCACCATTTTTGAGTGAATTGCCGAAAGTCAGATTTTTGATGAAATTGTGACCCCGGGTCTTAGGGATTTTTTCAAAAAAATCTTTTTCTGCCGGTTAAGTTGTGGAGGGCTGATTCCGTGTCCTGTGATTAAAAGCCTTCTGTTTCGACCGCCAAACCTTTCAGGGGAGCATTTGCAACCGTGTGGCACCATTTTTGAGTGAATTGCCGAAAGTCCCATTTTTGGTGAAATTGTGACCCTGGGGGTTAGGGATTTTTTCAAAAAATCTTTTTCTGCCGGTTAAGTTTTAGAGGGCTGATTTCTTCTTCTGTGACATAAAGCCTTCTGTTTTTACGGCTAAACCTTTCAGGGGAGCATTTGCAACCGTGTGGCACCATTTTTGAATAAATTGCCAAAAGTCAGATTTTTGATGAAATTGTGACCCCGGGGCTTAGGGATTTTTTCAAAGAAATCTTTTTCTGCCGGTTAAGTTGTGGAGGGCTTATTTCTTGTTCTGTGATAAAAAGCCTTGTGTTTCGACGGCCAAACCTTTCAGGGGAACATTTGCAACCATGTGGCACCATTTTTGAGTGAATTGCCAAAAGTCAGATTTTTGATGAAATTGTGACCCCGGGGCTTAGGGATTTTTTCAAAGAAATCTTTTTCTGCCGGTTAAGTTGTCGAGGGTTGATTTCTTGCCCTGTGATGAAAAGCCTTGTGTTTTGACTGCCAAAACTTTCAGGTGAGCATTTGCAACCGTGTGGCACCATTTTTGAGTGAATTGCCAAAAGTCAGATTTTTGATGAAATTGTGACCCCGGGGCTTAGGGATTTTTTCAAAAAAATCTTTTTCTGCCGGTTAAGTTGTGGAGTGCTGATTCCTTGTCCTGTGATAAAAAGCATTCGGTTTCGACCGCCAAAGCTTTCAGGGGAGCATTTGCAACCGTTTGGCACCATTTTTGAGTGAATTGCCAAAATCAGATTTTTGATGAAATTGTGACCCCGGGGCTTAGGGATTTTTTCAAAAAATCTTTTTCTGCCGGTTAAGTTGTGGAGGGCTGATTCCGTGTCCTGTGATAAAAAGCCTTCGGTTTGGACCGCCAAACCTTTCAGGGGAGCATTTGCAACCCTGTGGCACCATTCTTGAGTGAATTGCCAAAAGTCAGATTTTTGATGAAATTGTGACCCCGGGGCTTAGGGATTTTATCAAAGAAATCTTTTTCTGCCGGTTAAGTTGTGGAGGGCTGATTCCCTAAGCTGTGATGAAAAGCCTTCTGTTTCGACCGCCAAAGCTTTCAGGGGAGCATTTGCAACCGTGTGGCACCATTTTTGAGTGAATTGCCAAAAGTCAGATTTTTGATGAAATTGTGACCCCGGGGCTTAGGGATTTTTTCAAAAAAATCTTTTTCTGCCGGTTAAGTTGTGGAGTGCTGATTCCTTGTCCTGTGATAAAAAGCATTCGGTTTCGACCGCCAAAGCTTTCAGGGGAGCATTTGCAACCGTTTGGCACGATTTTTGAGTGAATTGCCAAAAGTCAGGTTTTTGATGAAATTGTGACCCCGGGGCTTAGGGATTTTTTCAAAAAATCTTTTTCTGCCGGTTAAGTTGTGGAGGGCTGATTCCCTGTCCTGTGATAAAAAGCCTTCGGTTTGGACCGCCAAACCTTTCAGGGGAGCATTTGCAACCCTGTGGCACCATTCTTGAGTGAATTGCCAAAAGTCAGATTTTTGATGAAATTGTGACCCCGGGGCTTAGGGATTTTTTCAAAGAAATGTTTTTCTGCCGGTTAAGTTGTGGAGGGCTGATTCCCTAAGCTGTGATGAAAAGCCTTCTGTTTCGACCGCCAAAGCTTTCAGGGGAGCATTTGCAACCGTGTGGCACCATTTTTGAGTGAATTGCCGAAAGTCAGATTTTTGATGAAATTGTGACCCTGGGGCTTAGGGATTTTTTCAAAAAATCTTTTTTGCCGGTTAAGTTGTGGAGGGCTGATTCCCTGTCCTGTGATAAAAAGACTTCTGTTTCGACCGCCAAACCTTTCAGGGGAGCATTTGCAACCGTTTGGCACCATTTTTGAGTGAATTGCCGAAAGTCAGATTTTTGATGAAATTGTGACCCCGGGGCTTAGGGATTTTTTCAAAAAAATCTTTTTCTGCCGGTTAAGTTGTGGAGGGCTGATTCCGTGTCCTGTGATTAAAAGACTTCTGTTTCGACTGCCAAAGCTTTCAGGGGAGCATTTGCAACCGTGTGGCACAATTTTTGAGTGAATTGCCGAAAGTCAGATTTTTGATGAAATTGTGACCCCGGGGCTTAGGGATTTTATCAAAAAAATCTTTTTCTGCCGGTTAAGTTGTGGAGGGCTGATTCCCTGTCTTGTGATAAAAAGCCTTCTGTTTCGACCGCCAAACCTTTCAGGGGAGCATTTGCAACCGTTTGGCACCATTTTTGAGTGAATTGCCAAAAGTCAGATTTTTGATGAAATTGTGACCCCGGGGCTTAGGGATTTTTTCAAAAAAATCTTTTTCTGCCG
The DNA here is from genome assembly GCF_964106915.1 of Podarcis gaigeae. Taxonomy (NCBI): domain Eukaryota; kingdom Metazoa; phylum Chordata; class Lepidosauria; order Squamata; family Lacertidae; genus Podarcis; species Podarcis gaigeae. The sequence continues at coordinate 55,296 of NW_028153311.1, forward strand.
GTTAAGTTCTGGAGGGCTGATTCCGTGTCCTGTGATTAAAAGCCTTCTGTTTCGACCGCCAAACCTTTCAGGGGAGCATTTGCAACCGTGTGGCACCATTTTTGAGTGAATTGCCGAAAGTCCAATTTTTGATGAAATTGTGACCCTGGGGGTTAGGGATTTTTTCAAAAAATATTTTTCTGCCGGTTAAGTTTTCGAGGGCTGATTTCTTCTTCTGTGACATAAAGCCTTCTGTTTTTACGGCTAAACCTTTCAGGGGAGCATTTGCAACCGTGTGGCACCATTTTTGAATGAATTGCCAAAAGTCAGATTTTTGATGAAATTGTGACCCCGGGGCTTAGGGATTTTTTCAAAAAAATCTTTTTCTGCCGGTTAAGTTGTGGAGGGCTGATTCCCTGTCCTGTGATTAAAAGCCTTCTGTTTCGAACGCCAAACCTTTCAGGGGAGCATTTGCAACCGTTTGGCACCATTTTTGAGTGAATTGCCGAAAGTCAGATTTTTGATGAAATTGTGACCCCGGGGGTTAGGGATTTTTTCAAAAAATATTTTTCTGCCGGTTAAGTTTTCGAGGGCTGATTTCTTCTTCTGTGACATAAAGCCTTCTGTTTTTACGGCTAAACCTTTCAGGGGAGCATTTGCAACCGTGTGGCACCATTTTTGAATGAATTGCCAAAAGTCAGATTTTTGATGAAATTGTGACCCCGGGTCTTAGGGATTTTTTCAAAAAAATCTTTTTCTGCCGGTTAAGTTGTGGAGGGCTGATTCCCTGTCCTGTGATAAAAAGCTTCCTGTTTCGACCGCCAAACCTTTCAGGGGAGCATTTGCAACCGTTTGGCACCATTTTTGAGTCAATTGCCGAAAGTCAGATTTTTGATGAAATTGTGACCCCGGGGCTTAGGGATTTTTTCAAAAAAATCTTTTTCTGCCGGTTAAGTTCTGGAGGGCTGATTCCCTGTCCTGTGATTAAAGGCCTTCTATTTTGACCGCCAAAGCTTTCAGGGGAGCATTTGCAACCGTGTGGCACCATTTTTGATTGAATTGCCGAAAGTCAGATTTTTGGTGAAATTGTTACCCCGGGGGTTAGGGATTTTTTCAAAAAATATTTTTCTGCCGGTTAAGTTTTCGAGCGCTGATTTCTTCTTCTGTGACAAAAAGCCTTCTGTTTTTACGGCTAAACCTTTCAGGGGAGCATTTGCAACCATTTGTCGCCATTTTTGAGTGAATTGCGGAAAGTTAGATTTTTGATGAAATTGTGACCCCGGGGCTTAGGGATTTTATCAAAAAAATCTTTTTCTGCCGGTTAAGTGGTGGAGGGCTGATTGCCTGTCTTGTGATAAAAAGCCTTCTGTTTCGACCGCCAAACATTTCAGGGGAGCATTTGCAACCGTGTGGCCCCATTTTTGAATGAATTGCCAAAAGTCAGATTTTTTTATGAAATTGTGACCCCGGGGCTTAGGGATTTTTTCAAAAAAATCTTTTTCTGCCGGTTAAGTTATGGAGGGCTGATTCCCTGTCCTGTGATTAAAAGCCTTCTGTTTCGACCGCCAAAGCTTTCAGGGGAGCATTTGCAACCGTGTGGCACCATTATTGAGTGAATTGCCAAAAGTCAGATTTTTTATGAAATTGTGACCCCGGGGCTTAGGGATTTATTCAAAAAAATCTTTTTCTGCCGGTTAGGTTTTGGAGTGCTGATACGCTGTCCTGTGATTAAAAGCCTTCTGTTTCGACCGCCAAACCTTTCAGGGGAGCATTTGCAACCGTTTGGCACCATTTTTGAGTGAATTGCCGAAAGTCAGATTTTTGATGAAATTGTGACCCCGGGGGTAAGGGATTTTTTCAAAAAATATTTTTCTGCCGGTTAAGTTTTCGAGGGCTGATTTCTTCTTCTGTGACATAAAGCCTTCTGTTTTTACGGCTAAACCTTTCAGGGGAGCATTTGCAACCGTGTGGCACCATTTTTGAATGAATTGCCAAAAGTCAGATTTTTGATGAAATTGTGACCCCGGGGCTTAGGGATTTTTTCAAAGAAATCTTTTTCTGCCGGTTAAGTTGTGGAGGGCTGATTCCCTGACCTGTGATTAAAAGCCTTCTGTTTCGACCGCCAAACCTTTCAGGGGAGCATTTGCAACCGTGTGGCACCATTTTTGAGCGAATTGCCGAAAGTCAGATTTTTGGTGAAATTGTTACCCCGGGGGTTAGGGATTTTTTCAAAAAATATTTTTCTGCCGGTTAAGTTTTCGAGCGCTGATTTCTTCTTCTGTGACAAAAAGCCTTCTGTTTTTACGGCTAAACCTTTCAGGGGAGCATTTGCAACCATTTGTCGCCATTTTTGAGTGAATTGCGGAAAGTTAGATTTTTGATGAAATTGTGACCCCGGGACTTAGGGAGTTTTTCAAAAAAATCTTTTTCTGCCGGTTAAGTTGTGGAGGGCTGATTCCCTGTCCTGTGATTAAAGGCCTTCTATTTTGACCGCCAAAGCTTTCAGGGGAGCATTTGCAACCGTGTGGCACCATTTTTGAGTGAATTGCCGAAAGTCAGATTTTTGGTGAAATTGTGATCCCGGGGGTTAGGGATTTTTTCAAAAAATATTTTTCTGCCGGTTAAGTTTTCGAGCACTGATTTCTTCTTCTGTTACAAAAAGCCTTCTGTTTTTACGGCTAAACCTTTCAGGGGAGCATTTGCAACCATTTGTCGCCATTTTTGAGTGAATTGCCGAAAGTTAGATTTTTGATGAAATTGTGACCCCGGGGCTTAGGGATTTTATCAAAAAAATCTTTTTCTGCCGGTTAAGTTGTGGAGGGCTGATTCCCTGTCCTGTGATAAAAAACCTTCGGTTTCGACCGCCAAAGCTTTCAGGGGAGCATTTGCAACCGTTTGGCACCATTCTTGAGTGAATTGCGAAAAGTCAGATTTTTGATGAAATTGTGACCCCGGGGCTTAGGGATTTTTTCAAAAAATCTTTTTCTGGCGGTTAAGTTGTCGAGGGCTGATTTCTTGTTCTGTGATAAAAAGCTTAGGGCTTAGGGATTTTTTCAAAAAAATCTTTTTCTGCCGGTTAAGTTGTGGAGGGCTGATTCCCTGTCCTGTGATTAAAGGCCTTCTATTTTGACCGCCAAAGCTTTCAGGGGAGCATTTGCAACCGTGTGGAACCATTTTTGAGTGAATTGCCGAAAGTCAGATTTTTGGTGAAATTGTTACCCCGGGGGTTAGGGATTTTTTCAAAAAATATTTTTCTGCCGGTTAAGTTTTCGAGCGCTGATTTCTTCTTCTGTGACAAAAAGCCTTCTGTTTTTACGGCTAAACCTTTCAGGGGAGCATTTGCAACCATTTGTCGCCATTTTTGAGTGAATTGCGGAAAGTTAGATTTTTGATGAAATTGTGACCCCGGGGCTTAGGGATTTTATCAAAAAAATCTTTTTCTGCCGGTTAAGTTGTGGAGGGCTGATTGCCTGTCCTGTGATAAAAAGCCTTCTGTTTCGACCGCCAAACCTTTCAGGGGAGCATTTGCAACCGTGTGGCCCCATTTTTGAATGAATTGCCAAAAGTCAGATTTTTTATGAAATTGTGACCCCGGGGCTTAGGGATTTTTTCAAAAAAATCTTTTTCTGCCGGTTAAGTTATGGAGGGCTGATTCCCTGTCCTGTGATTAAAAGCCTTCTGTTTCGACCGCCAAAGCTTTCAGGGGAGCATTTGCAACCGTGTGGCACCATTATTGAGTGAATTGCCAAAAGTCAGATTTTTTATGAAATTGTGACCCCGGGGCTTAGGGATTTTTTCAAAAAAATCTTTTTCTGCCGGTTAGGTTTTGGAGTGCTGATACCCTGTCCTGTGATTAAAAGCCTTCTGTTTCGACCGCCAAACCTTTCAGGGGAGCATTTGCAACCGTGTGGCACCATTTTTGAATGAATTGCCAAAAGTCAGATTTTTGATGAAATTGTGACCCCGGGGCTTAGGGATTTTATCAAAAAAATCTTTTTCTGCCGGTTAAGTTGTGGAGGGCTGATTCCCTGTCCTGTGATAAAAAACATTCGGTTTCGACCGCCAAAGCTTTCAGGGGAGCATTTGCAACCGTTTGGCACCATTCTTGAGTGAATTGCGAAAAGTCAGATTTTTGATGAAATTGTGACCCCGGGGCTTAGGGATTTTTTCAAAAAATCTTTTTCTGGCGGTTAAGTTGTGGAGGGCTGATTCCCTGTCCTGTGATTAAAGGCCTTCTATTTTGACCGCCAAAGCTTTCAGGGGAGCATTTGCAACCGTGTGGAACCATTTTTGAGTGAATTGCCGAAAGTCAGATTTTTGGTGAAATTGTTACCCCGGGGGTTAGGGATTTTTTCAAAAAAATCTTTTTCTGCCGGTTAGGTTTTGGAGTGCTGATACCCTGTCCTGTGATTAAAAGCCTTCTGTTTCGACCGCCAAACCTTTCAGGGGAGCATTTGCAACCGTTTGGCACCATTTTTGAGTGAATTGCCGAAAGTCAGATTTTTGATGAAATTGTGACCCCGGGGGTTAGGGATTTTTTCAAAAAATATTTTTCTGCCGGTTAAGTTTTCGAGGGCTGATTTCTTCTTCTGTGACATAAAGCCTTCTGTTTTTACGGCTAAACCTTTCAGGGGAGCATTTGCAACCGTGTGGCACCATTTTTGAATGAATTGCCAAAAGTCAGATTTTTGATGAAATTGTGACCCCGGGGCTTAGGGATTTTTTCAAAAAAATCTTTTTCTGCCGGTTAAGTTGTGGAGGGCTGATTCCCTGACCTGTGATTAAAAGCCTTCTGTTTCGACCGCCAAACCTTTCAGGGGAGCATTTGCAACCGTGTGGCACCATTTTTGAGCGAATTGCCGAAAGTCAGATTTTTGGTGAAATTGTTACCCCGGGGGTTAGGGATTTTTTCAAAAAATATTTTTCTGCCGGTTAAGTTTTCGAGCGCTGATTTCTTCTTCTGTGACAAAAAGCCTTCTGTTTTTACGGCTAAACCTTTCAGGGGAGCATTTGCAACCATTTGTCGCCATTTTTGAGTGAATTGCGGAAAGTTAGATTTTTGATGAAATTGTGACCCTGGGACTTAGGGATTTTTTCAAAAAAATCTTTTTCTGCCGGTTAAGTTGTGGAGGGCTGATTCCCTGTCCTGTGATTAAAGGCCTTCTATTTTGACCGCCAAAGCTTTCAGGGGAGCATTTGCAACCGTGTGGCACCATTTTTGAGTGAATTGCCGAAAGTCAGATTTTTGGTGAAATTGTGATCCCGGGGCTTAGGGATTTTTTCAAAAAATATTTTTCTGCCGGTTAAGTTTTCGAGCGCTGATTTCTTCTTCTGTTACAAAAAGCCTTCTGTTTTTACGGCTAAACCTTTCAGGGGAGCATTTGCAACCATTTGTCGCCATTTTTGAGTGAATTGCCGAAAGTTAGATTTTTGATGAAATTGTGACCCCGGGGCTTAGGGATTTTATCAAAAAAATCTTTTTCTGCCGGTTAAGTTGTGGAGGGCTGATTCCCTGTCCTGTGATAAAAAACATTCGGTTTCGACCGCCAAAGCTTTCAGGGGAGCATTTGCAACCGTTTGGCACCATTCTTGAGTGAATTGCGAAAAGTCAGATTTTTGATGAAATTGTGACCCCGGGGCTTAGGGATTTTTTCAAAAAATCTTTTTCTGGCGGTTAAGTTGTCGAGGGCTGATTTCTTGTTCTGTGATAAAAAGCTTAGGGCTTAGGGATTTTTTCAAAAAAATCTTTTTCTGCCGGTTAAGTTGTGGAGGGCTGATTCCCTGTCCTGTGATTAAAGGCCTTCTATTTTGACCGCCAAAGCTTTCAGGGGAGCATTTGCAACCGTGTGGAACCATTTTTGAGTGAATTGCCGAAAGTCAGATTTTTGGTGAAATTGTTACCCCGGGGGTTAGGGATTTTTTCAAAAAAATCTTTTTCTGCCGGTTAGGTTTTGGAGTGCTGATACCCTGTCCTGTGATTAAAAGCCTTCTGTTTCGACCGCCAAACCTTTCAGGGGAGCATTTGCAACCGTTTGGCACCATTTTTGAGTGAATTGCCGAAAGTCAGATTTTTGATGAAATTGTGACCCCGGGGGTTAGGGATTTTTTCAAAAAATATTTTTCTGCCGGTTAAGTTTTCGAGGGCTGATTTCTTCTTCTGTGACATAAAGCCTTCGGTTTTTACGGCTAAACCTTTCAGGGGAGCATTTGCAACCGTGTGGCACCATTTTTGAATGAATTGCCAAAAGTCAGATTTTTGATGAAATTGTGACCCCGGGGCTTAGGGATTTTTTCAAAAAAATCTTTTTCTGCCGGTTAAGTTGTGGAGGGCTGATTCCCTGACCTGTGATTAAAAGCCTTCTGTTTCGACCGCCAAACCTTTCAGGGGAGCATTTGCAACCGTGTGGCACCATTTTTGAGCGAATTGCCGAAAGTCAGATTTTTGGTGAAATTGTTACCCCGGGGGTTAGGGATTTTTTCAAAAAATATTTTTCTGCCGGTTAAGTTTTCGAGCGCTGATTTCTTCTTCTGTGACAAAAAGCCTTCTGTTTTTACGGCTAAACCTTTCAGGGGAGCATTTGCAACCATTTGTCGCCATTTTTGAGTGAATTGCGGAAAGTTAGATTTTTGATGAAATTGTGACCCCGGGACTTAGGGATTTTTTCAAAAAAATCTTTTTCTGCCGGTTAAGTTGTGGAGGGCTGATTCCCTGTCCTGTGATTAAAGGCCTTCTATTTTGACCGCCAAAGCTTTCAGGGGAGCATTTGCAACCGTGTGGCACCATTTTTGAGTGAATTGCCGAAAGTCAGATTTTTGGTGAAATTGTGATCCCGGGGCTTAGGGATTTTTTCAAAAAATATTTTTCTGCCGGTTAAGTTTTCGAGCGCTGATTTCTTCTTCTGTTACAAAAAGCCTTCTGTTTTTACGGCTAAACCTTTCAGGGGAGCATTTGCAACCATTTGTCGCCATTTTTGAGTGAATTGCCGAAAGTTAGATTTTTGATGAAATTGTGACCCCGGGGCTTAGGGATTTTATCAAAAAAATCTTTTTCTGCCGGTTAAGTTGTGGAGGGCTGATTCCCTGTCCTGTGATAAAAAACATTCGGTTTCGACCGCCAAAGCTTTCAGGGGAGCATTTGCAACCGTTTGGCACCATTCTTGAGTGAATTGCGAAAAGTCAGATTTTTGATGAAATTGTGACCCCGGGGCTTAGGGATTTTTTCAAAAAATCTTTTTCTGGCGGTTAAGTTGTCGAGGGCTGATTTCTTGTTCTGTGATAAAAAGCTTAGGGCTTAGGGATTTTTTCAAAAAAATCTTTTTCTGCCGGTTAAGTTGTGGAGGGCTGATTCCCTGTCCTGTGATTAAAGGCCTTCTATTTTGACCGCCAAAGCTTTCAGGGGAGCATTTGCAACCGTGTGGAACCATTTTTGAGTGAATTGCCGAAAGTCAGATTTTTGGTGAAATTGTTACCCCGGGGGTTAGGGATTTTTTCAAAAAAATCTTTTTCTGCCGGTTAGGTTTTGGAGTGCTGATACCCTGTCCTGTGATTAAAAGCCTTCTGTTTCGACCGCCAAACCTTTCAGGGGAGCATTTGCAACCGTTTGGCACCATTTTTGAGTGAATTGCCGAAAGTCAGATTTTTGATGAAATTGTGACCCCGGGGGTTAGGGATTTTTTCAAAAAATATTTTTCTGCCGGTTAAGTTTTCGAGGGCTGATTTCTTCTTCTGTGACATAAAGCCTTCTGTTTTTACGGCTAAACCTTTCAGGGGAGCATTTGCAACCGTGTGGCACCATTTTTGAATGAATTGCCAAAAGTCAGATTTTTGATGAAATTGTGACCCCGGGGCTTAGGGATTTTTTCAAAAAAATCTTTTTCTGCCGGTTAAGTTGTGGAGGGCTGATTCCCTGACCTGTGATTAAAAGCCTTCTGTTTCGACCGCCAAACCTTTCAGGGGAGCATTTGCAACCGTGTGGCACCATTTTTGAGCGAATTGCCGAAAGTCAGATTTTTGGTGAAATTGTGATCCCGGGGCTTAGGGATTTTTTCAAAAAATATTTTTCTGCCGGTTAAGTTTTCGAGCGCTGATTTCTTCTTCTGTTACAAAAAGCCTTCTGTTTTTACGGCTAAACCTTTCAGGGGAGCATTTGCAACCATTTGTCGCCATTTTTGAGTGAATTGCCGAAAGTTAGATTTTTGATGAAATTGTGACCCCGGGGCTTAGGGATTTTATCAAAAAAATCTTTTTCTGCCGGTTAAGTTGTGGAGGGCTGATTCCCTGTCCTGTGATAAAAAACATTCGGTTTCGACCGCCAAAGCTTTCAGGGGAGCATTTGCAACCGTTTGGCACCATTCTTGAGTGAATTGCGAAAAGTCAGATTTTTGATGAAATTGTGACCCCGGGGCTTAGGGATTTTTTCAAAAAATCTTTTTCTGGCGGTTAAGTTGTCGAGGGCTGATTTCTTGTTCTGTGATAAAAAGCTTAGGGCTTAGGGATTTTTTCAAAAAAATCTTTTTCTGCCGGTTAAGTTGTGGAGGGCTGATTCCCTGTCCTGTGATTAAAGGCCTTCTATTTTGACCGCCAAAGCTTTCAGGGGAGCATTTGCAACCGTGTGGAACCATTTTTGAGTGAATTGCCGAAAGTCAGATTTTTGGTGAAATTGTTACCCCGGGGGTTAGGGATTTTTTCAAAAAATATTTTTCTGCCGGTTAAGTTTTCGAGCGCTGATTTCTTCTTCTGTGACAAAAAGCCTTCTGTTTTTACGGCTAAACCTTTCAGGGGAGCATTTGCAACCATTTGTCGCCATTTTTGAGTGAATTGCGGAAAGTTAGATTTTTGATGAAATTGTGACCCCGGGGCTTAGGGATTTTATCAAAAAAATCTTTTTCTGCCGGTTAAGTTGTGGAGGGCTGATTGCCTGTCCTGTGATAAAAAGCCTTCTGTTTCGACCGCCAAACCTTTCAGGGGAGCATTTGCAACCGTGTGGCCCCATTTTTGAATGAATTGCCAAAAGTCAGATTTTTTATGAAATTGTGACCCCGGGGCTTAGGGATTTTTTCAAAAAAATCTTTTTCTGCCGGTTAAGTTATGGAGGGCTGATTCCCTGTCCTGTGATTAAAAGACTTCTGTTTCGACCGCCAAAGCTTTCAGGGGAGCATTTGCAACCCTGTGGCACCATCATTGAGTGAATTGCGGAAAGTTAGATTTTTGATGAAATTGTGACCCCGGGGCTTAGGGATTTTTTCAAAAAATATTTTTCTGCCGGTTAAGTTTTCGAGGGCTGATTTCTTCTTCTGTGACATAAAGCCTTCTGTTTTTACGGCTAAACCTTTCAGGGGAGCATTTGCAACCGTGTGGCACCATTTTTGAATGAATTGCCAAAAGTCAGATTTTTGATGAAATTGTGACCCCGGGGCTTAGGGATTTTTTCAAAAAATATTTTTCTGCCGGTTAAGTTTTCGAGGGCTGATTTCTTCTTCTGTGACATAAAGCCTTCTGTTTTTACGGCTAAACCTTTCAGGGGAGCATTTGCAACCGTGTGGCACCATTTTTGAATGAATTGCCAAAAGTCAGATTTTTGATGAAATTGTGACCCCGGGTCTTAGGGATTTTTTCAAAAAAATCTTTTTCTGCCGGTTAAGTTGTGGAGGGCTGATTCCCTGTCCTGTGATAAAAAGCTTTCTGTTTCGACCGCCAAACCTTTCAGGGGAGCATTTGCAACCGTTTGGCACCATTTTTGAGTGAATTGCCGAAAGTCAGATTTTTGATGAAATTGTGACCCCGGGGCTTAGGGATTTTTTCAAAAAAATCTTTTTCTGCCGGTTAAGTTCTGGAGGGCTGATTCCCTGTCCTGTGAGTAAAAGACTTCTGTTTCGACCGCCAGAGCTTTCAGGGGAGCATTTGCAACCGTGTGGCACCATTTTTGAGCGAATTGCCGAAAGTCAGATTTTTGATGAAATTGTGACCCCGGGGGTTAGGGATTTTTTCAAAAAATATTTTTCTGCCGGTTAAGTTTTCGAGGGCTGATTTCTTCTTCTGTGACATAAAGCCTTCTGTTTTTACGGCTAAACCTTTCAGGGGAGCATTTGCAACCGTTTGGCACCATTTTTGAGTGAATTGCCGAAAGTCAGATTTTTGATGAAATTGTGACCCCGGGGGTTAGGGATTTTTTCAAAAAATATTTTTCTGCCGGTTAAGTTTTCGAGGGCTGATTTCTTCTTCTGTAATAAAAAGCCTTCTGTTTTTACGGCTAAACCTTTCAGGGGAGCATTTGCAACCGTGTGGCACCATTTTTGAATGAATTGCCAAAAGTCAGATTTTTGATGAAATTGTGACCCCGGGTCTTAGGGATTTTTTCAAAAAAATCTTTTTCTGCCGGTTAAGTTGTGGAGGGCTGATTCCCTGTCCTGTGATAAAAAGCTTTCTGTTTCGACCGCCAAACCTTTCAGGGGAGCATTTGCAACCGTTTGGCACCATTTTTGAGCGAATTGCCGAAAGTCAGATTTTTGATGAAATTGTGACCCTGGGGCTTAGGGATTTTTTCAAAAAAATCTTTTTCTGCCGGTTAAGTTGTGGAGGGCTGATTCCCTGTCCTGTGATTAAAGGCCTTCTATTTTGACCGCCAAAGCTTTCAGGGAAGCATTTGCAACCGTGTGGCACCATTTTTGAGTGAATTGCCAAAAGTCAGATTTTTGGTGAAATTGTTACCCCGGGGGTTAGGGATTTTTTCAAAAAATATTTTTCTGCCGGTTAAGTTTTCGACCGCTGATTTCTTCTTCTGTGACAAAAAGCCTTCTGTTTTTACGGCTGAAGCTTTCAGGGGAGCATTTGCAACCGTGTGGCCCCATTTTTGAATGAATTGCCAAAAGTCAGATTTTTTATGAAATTGTGACCCCGGGGCTTAGGGATTTTTTCAAAAAAATCTTTTTCTGCCGGTTAAGTTATGGAGGGCTGATTCCCTGTCCTGTGATTAAAAGCCTTCTGTTTCGACCGCCAAAGCTTTCAGGGGAGCATTTGCAACCGTTTGGCACCATTTTTGAGTGAATTGCCAAAAGTCAGATTTTTTATGAAATTGTGACCCCGGGGCTTAGGGATTTTTTCAAAAAAATCTTTTTCTGCCGGTTAAGTTGTGGAGGGATGATTCCCTGACCTGTGACATAAAGCCTTCTGTTTTTACGGCTAAACCTTTCAGGGGAGCATTTGCAACCGTGTGGCACCATTTTTGAATGAATTGCCAAAAGTCAGATTTTTGATGAAATTGTGACCCCGGGGCTTAGGGATTTTTTCAAAAAAATCTTTTTCTTCCGGTTAAGTTATGGAGGGCTGATTCCCTGTCCTGTGATTAAAAGCCTTCTGTTTCGACCGCCAAAGCTTTCAGGGGAGCATTTGCAACCGTTTGGCACCATTTTTGAGTGAATTGCCGAAAGTCAGATTTTTGGTGAAATTGTGACCCCGGGGGTTAGGGATTTTTTCAAAAAATATTTTTCTGCCGGTTAAGTTTTCGAGGGCTGATTTCTTCTTGTGTGACATAAAGCCTTCTGTTTTTACGGCTAAACCTTTCAGGGGAGCATTTGCAACCGTGTGGCACCATTTTTGAATGAATTGCCAAAAGTCAGATTTTTGATGAAATTGTGACCCCGGGGCTTAGGGATTTTTTCAAAAAAATCTTTTTCTGCCGGTTAAGTTGTGGAGGGCTGATTCCCTGTCCTGTGATAAAAAGCTTTCTGTTTCGACCGCCAAACCTTTCAGGGGAGCATTTGCAACCGTTTGGCACCATTTTTGAGCGAATTGCCGAAAGTTAGATTTTTGATGAAATTGTGACCCCGGGGCTTAGGGATTTTATCAAAAAAATCTTTTTCTGCCGGTTAAGTTGTGGAGGGCTGATTCCCTGTCCTGTGATAAAAAACATTCGGTTTCGACCGCCAAAGCTTTCAGGGGAGCATTTGCAACCGTTTGGCACCATTCTTGAGTGAATTGCGAAAAGTCAGATTTTTGATGAAATTGTGACCCCGGGGCTTAGGGATTTTTTCAAAAAATCTTTTTCTGGCGGTTAAGTTGTCGAGGGCTGATTTCTTGTTCTGTGATAAAAAGCTTAGGGCTTAGGGATTTTTTCAAAAAAATCTTTTTCTGCCGGTTAAGTTGTGGAGGGCTGATTCCCTGTCCTGTGATTAAAGGCCTTCTATTTTGACCGCCAAAGCTTTCAGGGGAGCATTTGCAACCGTGTGGAACCATTTTTGAGTGAATTGCCGAAAGTCAGATTTTAGGTGAAATTGTTACCCCGGGGGTTAGGGATTTTTTCAAAAAATATTTTTCTGCCGGTTAAGTTTTCGAGCGCTGATTTCTTCTTCTGTGACAAAAAGCCTTCTGTTTTTACGGCTAAACCTTTCAGGGGAGCATTTGCAACCATTTGTCGCCATTTTTGAGTGAATTGCGGAAAGTTAGATTTTTGATGAAATTGTGACCCCGGGGCTTAGGGATTTTATCAAAAAAATCTTTTTCTGCCGGTTAAGTTGTGGAGGGCTGATTGCCTGTCCTGTGATAAAAAGCCTTCTGTTTCGACCGCCAAACCTTTCAGGGGAGCATTTGCAACCGTGTGGCCCCATTTTTGAATGAATTGCCAAAAGTCAGATTTTTTATGAAATTGTGACCCCGGGGCATAGGGATTTTTTCAAAAAAATCTTTTTCTGCCGGTTAAGTTATGGAGGGCTGATTCCCTGTCCTGTGATTAAGAGACTTCTGTTTCGACCGCCAAAGCTTTCAGGGGAGCATTTGCAACCGTGTGGCACCATCATTGAGTGAATTGCGGAAAGTTAGATTTTTGATGAAATTGTGACCCCGGGGCTTAGGGATTTTTTCAAAAAAATCTTTTTCTGCCGGTTAAGTTGTGGAGGGCTGATTCCCTGACCTGTGATTAAAAGCCTTCTGTTTCGACCGCCAAACCTTTCAGGGGAGCATTTGCAACCGTTTGGCACCATTTTTGAGTGAATTGCCGAAAGTCAGATTTTTGATGAAATTGTGACCCCAGGGCTTAGGGATTTTTTCAGAAAAAACCTTTTTCTGCCGGTTAAGTTGTGGAGGGCTGATTCCCTGTCCTGTGAGTAAAAGACTTCTGTTTCGACCGCCAGAGCTTTCAGGGGAGCATTTGCAACCGTGTGGCACCATTTTTGAGCGAATTGCCGAAAGTCAGATTTTTGATGAAATTGTGACCCCGGGGGTTAGGGATTTTTTCAAAAAATATTTTTCTGCCGGTTAAGTTTTCGAGGGCTGATTTCTTCTTCTGTGACATAAAGCCTTCTGTTTTTACGGCTAAACCTTTCAGGGGAGCATTTGCAACCGTGTGGCACCATTTTTGAATGAATTGCCAAAAGTCAGATTTTTGATGAAATTGTGACCCCGGGGCTTAGGGATTTTTTCAAAAAAATCTTTTTCTGCCGGTTAAGTTGTGGAGGGCTGATTCCCTGACCTGTGATTAAAAGCCTTCTGTTTCGACCGCCAAACCTTTCAGGGGAGCATTTGCAACCGTGTGGCACCATTTTTGAGCGAATTGCCGAAAGTCAGATTTTTGGTGAAATTGTTACCCCGGGGGTTAGGGATTTTTTCAAAAAATATTTTTCTGCCGGTTAAGTTTTCGAGCGCTGATTTCTTCTTCTGTGACAAAAAGCCTTCTGTTTTTACGGCTAAACCTTTCAGGGGAGCATTTGCAACCATTTGTCGCCATTTTTGAGTGAATTGCGGAAAGTCAGATTTTTGATGAAATTGTGACCCCGGGGGTTAGGGATTTTTTCAAAAAATATTTTTCTGCCGGTTAAGTTTTCGAGGGCTGATTTCTTCTTCTGTGACATAAAGCCTTCTGTTTTTACGGCTAAACCTTTCAGGGGAGCATTTGCAACCGTTTGGCACCATTTTTGAGTGAATTGCCGAAAGTCAGATTTTTGATGAAATTGTGACCCCGGGGGTTAGGGATTTTTTCAAAAAATATTTTTCTGCCGGTTAAGTTTTCGAGGGCTGATTTCTTCTTCTGTGATAAAAAGCCTTCTGTTTTTACGGCTAAACCTTTCAGGGGAGCATTTGCAACCGTGTGGCACCATTTTTGAATGAATTGCCAAAAGTCAGATTTTTGATGAAATTGTGACCCCGGGTCTTAGGGATTTTTTCAAAAAAATCTTTTTCTGCCGGTTAAGTTGTGGAGGGCTGATTCCCTGTCCTGTGATAAAAAGCTTTCTGTTTCGACCGCCAAACCTTTCAGGGGAGCATTTGCAACCGTTTGGCACCATTTTTGAGCGAATTGCCGAAAGTCAGATTTTTGATGAAATTGTGACCCTGGGGCTTAGGGATTTTTTCAAAAAAATCTTTTTCTGCCGGTTAAGTTGTGGAGGGCTGATTCCCTGTCCTGTGATTAAAGGCCTTCTATTTTGACCGCCAAAGCTTTCAGGGAAGCATTTGCAACCGTGTGGCACCATTTTTGAGTGAATTGCCAAAAGTCAGATTTTTGGTGAAATTGTTACCCCGGGGGTTAGGGATTTTTTCAAAAAATATTTTTCTGCCGGTTAAGTTTTCGACCGCTGATTTCTTCTTCTGTGACAAAAAGCCTTCTGTTTTTACGGCTGAACCTTTCAGGGGAGCATTTGCAACCGTGTGGCCCCATTTTTGAATGAATTGCCAAAAGTCAGATTTTTTATGAAATTGTGACCCCGGGGCTTAGGGATTTTTTCAAAAAAATCTTTTTCTGCCGGTTAAGTTATGGAGGGCTGATTCCCTGTCCTGTGATTAAAAGCCTTCTGTTTCGACCGCCAAAGCTTTCAGGGGAGCATTTGCAACCGTTTGGCACCATTTTTGAGTGAATTGCCAAAAGTCAGATTTTTTATGAAATTGTGACCCCGGGGCTTAGGGATTTTTTCAAAAAAATCTTTTTCTGCCGGTTAAGTTGTGGAGGGATGATTCCCTGACCTGTGACATAAAGCCTTCTGTTTTTACGGCTAAACCTTTCAGGGGAGCATTTGCAACCGTGTGGCACCATTTTTGAATGAATTGCCAAAAGTCAGATTTTTGATGAAATTGTGACCCCGGGGCTTAGGGATTTTTTCAAAAAAATCTTTTTCTTCCGGTTAAGTTATGGAGGGCTGATTCCCTGTCCTGTGATTAAAAGCCTTCTGTTTCGACCGCCAAAGCTTTCAGGGGAGCATTTGCAACCGTTTGGCACCATTTTTGAGTGAATTGCCGAAAGTCAGATTTTTGGTGAAATTGTGACCCCGGGGGTTAGGGATTTTTTCAAAAAATATTTTTCTGCCGGTTAAGTTTTCGAGGGCTGATTTCTTCTTGTGTGACATAAAGCCTTCAGTTTTTACGGCTAAACCTTTCAGGGGAGCATTTGCAACCGTGTGGCACCATTTTTGAATGAATTGCCAAAAGTCAGATTTTTGATGAAATTGTGACCCCGGGGCTTAGGGATTTTTTCAAAAAAATCTTTTTCTGCCGGTTAAGTTGTGGAGGGCTGATTCCCTGTCCTGTGATAAAAAGCTTTCTGTTTCGACCGCCAAACCTTTCAGGGGAGCATTTGCAACCGTTTGGCACCATTTTTGAGCGAATTGCCGAAAGTTAGATTTTTGATGAAATTGTGACCCCGGGGCTTAGGGATTTTATCAAAAAAATCTTTTTCTGCCGGTTAAGTTGTGGAGGGCTGATTCCCTGTCCTGTGATAAAAAACATTCGGTTTCGACCGCCAAAGCTTTCAGGGGAGCATTTGCAACCGTTTGGCACCATTCTTGAGTGAATTGCGAAAAGTCAGATTTTTGATGAAATTGTGACCCCGGGGCTTAGGGATTTTTTCAAAAAATCTTTTTCTGGCGGTTAAGTTGTCGAGGGCTGATTTCTTGTTCTGTGATAAAAAGCTTAGGGCTTAGGGATTTTTTCAAAAAAATCTTTTTCTGCCGGTTAAGTTGTGGAGGGCTGATTCCCTGTCCTGTGATTAAAGGCCTTCTATTTTGACCGCCAAAGCTTTCAGGGGAGCATTTGCAACCGTGTGGAACCATTTTTGAGTGAATTGCCGAAAGTCAGATTTTAGGTGAAATTGTTACCCCGGGGGTTAGGGATTTTTTCAAAAAATATTTTTCTGCCGGTTAAGTTTTCGAGCGCTGATTTCTTCTTCTGTGACAAAAAGCCTTCTGTTTTTACGGCTAAACCTTTCAGGGGAGCATTTGCAACCATTTGTCGCCATTTTTGAGTGAATTGCGGAAAGTTAGATTTTTGATGAAATTGTGACCCCGGGGCTTAGGGATTTTATCAAAAAAATCTTTTTCTGCCGGTTAAGTTGTGGAGGGCTGATTGCCTGTCCTGTGATAAAAAGCCTTCTGTTTCGACCGCCAAACCTTTCAGGGGAGCATTTGCAACCGTGTGGCCCCATTTTTGAATGAATTGCCAAAAGTCAGATTTTTTATGAAATTGTGACCCCGGGGCATAGGGATTTTTTCAAAAAAATCTTTTTCTGCCGGTTAAGTTATGGAGGGCTGATTCCCTGTCCTGTGATTAAGAGACTTCTGTTTCGACCGCCAAAGCTTTCAGGGGAGCATTTGCAACCGTGTGGCACCATCATTGAGTGAATTGCGGAAAGTTAGATTTTTGATGAAATTGTGACCCCGGGGCTTAGGGATTTTTTCAAAAAAATCTTTTTCTGCCGGTTAAGTTGTGGAGGGCTGATTCCCTGACCTGTGATTAAAAGCCTTCTGTTTCGACCGCCAAACCTTTCAGGGGAGCATTTGCAACCGTTTGGCACCATTTTTGAGTGAATTGCCGAAAGTCAGATTTTTGATGAAATTGTGACCCCAGGGCTTAGGGATTTTTTCAAAAAAATCTTTTTCTGCCGGTTAAGTTGTGGAGGGCTGATTCCCTGTCCTGTGAGTAAAAGACTTCTGTTTCGACCGCCAGAGCTTTCAGGGGAGCATTTGCAACCGTGTGGCACCATTTTTGAGCGAATTGCCGAAAGTCAGATTTTTGATGAAATTGTGACCCCGGGGGTTAGGGATTTTTTCAAAAAATATTTTTCTGCCGGTTAAGTTTTCGAGGGCTGATTTCTTCTTCTGTGACATAAAGCCTTCTGTTTTTACGGCTAAACCTTTCAGGGGAGCATTTGCAACCGTGTGGCACCATTTTTGAATGAATTGCCAAAAGTCAGATTTTTGATGAAATTGTGACCCCGGGGCTTAGGGATTTTTTCAAAAAAATCTTTTTCTGCCGGTTAAGTTGTGGAGGGCTGATTCCCTGACCTGTGATTAAAAGCCTTCTGTTTCGACCGCCAAACCTTTCAGGGGAGCATTTGCAACCGTGTGGCACCATTTTTGAGCGAATTGCCGAAAGTCAGATTTTTGGTGAAATTGTTACCCCGGGGGTTAGGGATTTTTTCAAAAAATATTTTTCTGCCGGTTAAGTTTTCGAGCGCTGATTTCTTCTTCTGTGACAAAAAGCCTTCTGTTTTTACGGCTAAACCTTTCAGGGGAGCATTTGCAACCATTTGTCGCCATTTTTGAGTGAATTGCGGAAAGTTAGATTTTTGATGAAATTGTGACCCCGGGACTTAGGGATTTTTTCAAAAAAATCTTTTTCTGCCGGTTAAGTTGTGGAGGGCTGATTCCCTGTCCTGTGATTAAAGGCCTTCTATTTTGACCGCCAAAGTTTTCAGGGGAGCATTTGCAACCGTGTGGCACCATTTTTGAGTGAATTGCCGAAAGTCAGATTTTTGGTGAAATTGTGATCCCGGGGCTTAGGGATTTTTTCAAAAAATATTTTTCTGCCGGTTAAGTTTTCGAGCGCTGATTTCTTCTTCTGTTACAAAAAGCCTTCTGTTTTTACGGCTAAACCTTTCAGGGGAGCATTTGCAACCATTTGTCGCCATTTTTGAGTGAATTGCCGAAAGTTAGATTTTTGATGAAATTGTGACCCCGGGGCTTAGGGATTTTATCAAAAAAATCTTTTTGTGCCGGTTAAGTTGTGGAGGGCTGATTCCCTGTCCTGTGATAAAAAACATTCGGTTTCGACCGCCAAAGCTTTCAGGGGAGCATTTGCAACCGTTTGGCACCATTCTTGAGTGAATTGCGAAAAGTCAGATTTTTGATGAAATTGTGACCCCGGGGCTTAGGGATTTTTTCAAAAAATCTTTTTCTGGCGGTTAAGTTGTCGAGGGCTGATTTCTTGTTCTGTGATAAAAAGCTTAGGGCTTAGGGATTTTTTCAAAAAAATCTTTTTCTGCCGGTTAAGTTGTGGAGGGCTGATTCCCTGTCCTGTGATTAAAGGCCTTCTATTTTGACCGCCAAAGCTTTCAGGGGAGCATTTGCAACCGTGTGGAACCATTTTTGAGTGAATTGCCGAAAGTCAGATTTTTGGTGAAATTGTGATCCCGGGGCTTAGGGATTTTTTCAAAAAATATTTTTCTGCCGGTTAAGTTTTCGAGCGCTGATTTCTTCTTCTGTTACAAAAAGCCTTCTGTTTTTACGGCTAAACCTTTCAGGGGAGCATTTGCAACCATTTGTCGCCATTTTTGAGTGAATTGCCGAAAGTTAGATTTTTGATGAAATTGTGACCCCGGGGCTTAGGGATTTTATCAAAAAAATCTTTTTCTGCCGGTTAAGTTGTGGAGGGCTGATTCCCTGTCCTGTGATAAAAAACATTCGGTTTCGACCGCCAAAGCTTTCAGGGGAGCATTTGCAACCGTTTGGCACCATTCTTGAGTGAATTGCGAAAAGTCAGATTTTTGATGAAATTGTGACCCCGGGGCTTAGGGATTTTTTCAAAAAATCTTTTTCTGGCGGTTAAGTTGTCGAGGGCTGATTTCTTGTTCTGTGATAAAAAGCTTAGGGCTTAGGGATTTTTTCAAAAAAATCTTTTTCTGCCGGTTAAGTTGTGGAGGGCTGATTCCCTGTCCTGTGATTAAAGGCCTTCTATTTTGACCGCCAAAGCTTTCAGGGGAGCATTTGCAACCGTGTGGAACCATTTTTGAGTGAATTGCCGAAAGTCAGATTTTTGGTGAAATTGTTACCCCGGGGGTTAGGGATTTTTTCAAAAAATATTTTTCTGCCGGTTAAGTTTTCGAGCGCTGATTTCTTCTTCTGTGACAAAAAGCCTTCTGTTTTTACGGCTAAACCTTTCAGGGGAGCATTTGCAACCATTTGTCGCCATTTTTGAGTGAATTGCGGAAAGTTAGATTTTTGATGAAATTGTGACCCCGGGGCTTAGGGATTTTATCAAAAAAATCTTTTTCTGCCGGTTAAGTTGTGGAGGGCTGATTGCCTGTCCTGTGATAAAAAGCCTTCTGTTTCGACCGCCAAACCTTTCAGGGGAGCATTTGCAACCGTGTGGCCCCATTTTTGAATGAATTGCCAAAAGTCAGATTTTTTATGAAATTGTGACCCCGGGGCTTAGGGATTTTTTCAAAAAAATCTTTTTCTGCCGGTTAAGTTATGGAGGGCTGATTCCCTGTCCTGTGATTAAGAGACTTCTGTTTCGACCGCCAAAGCTTTCAGGGGAGCATTTGCAACCGTGTGGCACCATCATTGAGTGAATTGCGGAAAGTTAGATTTTTGATGAAATTGTGACCCCGGGGCTTAGGGATTTTTTCAAAAAAATCTTTTTCTGCCGGTTAAGTTGTGGAGGGCTGATTCCCTGACCTGTGATTAAAAGCCTTTTGTTTCGACCGCCAAACCTTTCAGGGGAGCATTTGCAACCGTTTGGCACCATTTTTGAGTGAATTGCCGAAAGTCAGATTTTTGATGAAATTGTGACCCCAGGGCTTAGGGATTTTTTCAAAAAAATCTTTTTCTGCCGGTTAAGTTGTGGAGGGCTGATTCCCTGTCCTGTGAGTAAAAGACTTCTGTTTCGACCGCCAGAGCTTTCAGGGGAGCATTTGCAACCGTGTGGCACCATTTTTGAGCGAATTGCCGAAAGTCAGATTTTTGATGAAATTGTGACCCCGGGGGTTAGGGATTTTTTCAAAAAATATTTTTCTGCCGGTTAAGTTTTCGAGGGCTGATTTCTTCTTCTGTGACATAAAGCCTTCTGTTTTTACGGCTAAACCTTTCAGGGGAGCATTTGCAACCGTGTGGCACCATTTTTGAATGAATTGCCAAAAGTCAGATTTTTGATGAAATTGTGACCCCGGGGCTTAGGGATTTTTTCAAAAAAATCTTTTTCTGCCGGTTAAGTTGTGGAGGGCTGATTCCCTGACCTGTGATTAAAAGCCTTCTGTTTCGACCGCCAAACCTTTCAGGGGAGCATTTGCAACCGTGTGGCACCATTTTTGAGCGAATTGCCGAAAGTCAGATTTTTGGTGAAATTGTTACCCCGGGGGTTAGGGATTTTTTCAAAAAATATTTTTCTGCCGGTTAAGTTTTCGAGCGCTGATTTCTTCTTCTGTGACAAAAAGCCTTCTGTTTTTACGGCTAAACCTTTCAGGGGAGCATTTGCAACCATTTGTCGCCATTTTTGAGTGAATTGCGGAAAGTTAGATTTTTGATGAAATTGTGACCCCGGGACTTAGGGATTTTTTCAAAAAAATCTTTTTCTGCCGGTTAAGTTGTGGAGGGCTGATTCCCTGTCCTGTGATTAAAGGCCTTCTATTTTGACCGCCAAAGCTTTCAGGGGAGCATTTGCAACCGTGTGGCACCATTTTTGAGTGAATTGCCGAAAGTCAGATTTTTGGTGAAATTGTGATCCCGGGGCTTAGGGATTTTTTCAAAAAATATTTTTCTGCCGGTTAAGTTTTCGAGCGCTGATTTCTTCTTCTGTTACAAAAAGCCTTCTGTTTTTACGGCTAAACCTTTCAGGGGAGCATTTGCAACCATTTGTCGCCATTTTTGAGTGAATTGCCGAAAGTTAGATTTTTGATGAAATTGTGACCCCGGGGCTTAGGGATTTTATCAAAAAAATCTTTTTCTGCCGGTTAAGTTGTGGAGGGCTGATTCCCTGTCCTGTGATAAAAAACATTCGGTTTCGACCGCCAAAGCTTTCAGGGGAGCATTTGCAACCGTTTGGCACCATTCTTGAGTGAATTGCGAAAAGTCAGATTTTTGATGAAATTGTGACCCCGGGGCTTAGGGATTTTTTCAAAAAATCTTTTTCTGGCGGTTAAGTTGTCGAGGGCTGATTTCTTGTTCTGTGATAAAAAGCTTAGGGCTTAGGGATTTTTTCAAAAAAATCTTTTTCTGCCGGTTAAGTTGTGGAGGGCTGATTCCCTGTCCTGTGATTAAAGGCCTTCTATTTTGACCGCCAAAGCTTTCAGGGGAGCATTTGCAACCGTGTGGAACCATTTTTGAGTGAATTGCCGAAAGTCAGATTTTTGGTGAAATTGTTACCCCGGGGGTTAGGGATTTTTTCAAAAAATATTTTTCTGCCGGTTAAGTTTTCGAGCGCTGATTTCTTCTTCTGTGACAAAAAGCCTTCTGTTTTTACGGCTAAACCTTTCAGGGGAGCATTTGCAACCATTTGTCGCCATTTTTGAGTGAATTGCGGAAAGTTAGATTTTTGATGAAATTGTGACCCCGGGGCTTAGGGATTTTATCAAAAAAATCTTTTTCTGCCGGTTAAGTTGTGGAGGGCTGATTGCCTGTCCTGTGATAAAAAGCCTTCTGTTTCGACCGCCAAACCTTTCAGGGGAGCATTTGCAACCGTGTGGCCCCATTTTTGAATGAATTGCCAAAAGTCAGATTTTTTATGAAATTGTGACCCCGGGGCTTAGGGATTTTTTCAAAAAAATCTTTTTCTGCAGGTTAAGTTATGGAGGGCTGATTCACTGTCCTGTGATTAAAAGACTTCTGTTTCGACCGCCAAAGCTTTCAGGGGAGCATTTGCAACCCTGTGGCACCATCATTGAGTGAATTGCGGAAAGTTAGATTTTTGATGAAATTGTGACCCCGGGGCTTAGGGATTTTTTCAAAAAAA
Source organism: Podarcis gaigeae (assembly GCF_964106915.1). Taxonomy (NCBI): domain Eukaryota; kingdom Metazoa; phylum Chordata; class Lepidosauria; order Squamata; family Lacertidae; genus Podarcis; species Podarcis gaigeae. The sequence goes on from NW_028153311.1 coordinate 77,196, forward strand.
TCTTTTTCTGCCGGTTAAGTTGTGGAGGGCTGATTCCCTGACCTGTGATTAAAAGCCTTCTGTTTCGACCGCCAAACCTTTCAGGGGAGCATTTGCAACCGTTTGGCACCATTTTTGAGTGAATTGCCGAAAGTCAGATTTTTGATGAAATTGTGACCCCAGGGCTTAGGGATTTTTTCAAAAAAATCTTTTTCTGCCGGTTAAGTTGTGGAGGGCTGATTCCCTGTCCTGTGAGTAAAAGACTTCTGTTTCGACCGCCAGAGCTTTCAGGGGAGCATTTGCAACCGTGTGGCACCATTTTTGAGCGAATTGCCGAAAGTCAGATTTTTGATGAAATTGTGACCCCGGGGGTTAGGGATTTTTTCAAAAAATATTTTTCTGCCGGTTAAGTTTTCGAGGGCTGATTTCTTCTTCTGTGACATAAAGCCTTCTGTTTTTACGGCTAAACCTTTCAGGGGAGCATTTGCAACCGTGTGGCACCATTTTTGAATGAATTGCCAAAAGTCAGATTTTTGATGAAATTGTGACCCCGGGGCTTAGGGATTTTTTCAAAAAAATCTTTTTCTGCCGGTTAAGTTGTGGAGGGCTGATTCCCTGTCCTGTGATTAAAAGCCTTCTGTTTCGAACGCCAAATCTTTCAGGGGAGCATTTGCAACCGTTTGGCACCATTTTTGAGTGAATTGCCGAAAGTCAGATTTTTGATGAAATTGTGACCCCGGGGGTTAGGGATTTTTTCAAAAAATATTTTTCTGCCGGTTAAGTTTTCGAGGGCTGATTTCTTCTTCTGTGACATAAAGCCTTCTGTTTTTACGGCTAAACCTTTCAGGGGAGCATTTGCAACCGTGTGGCACCATTTTTGAATGAATTGCCAAAAGTCAGATTTTTGATGAAATTGTGACCCCGGGTCTTAGGGATTTTTTCAAAAAAATCTTTTTCTGCCGGTTAAGTTGTGGAGGGCTGATTCCCTGTCCTGTGATAAAAAGCTTTCTGTTTCGACCGCCAAACCTTTCAGGGGAGCATTTGCAACCGTTTGGCACCATTTTTGAGTGAATTGCCGAAAGTCAGATTTTTGATGAAATTGTGACCCCGGGGCTTAGGGATTTTTTCAAAAAAATCTTTTTCTGCCGGTTAAGTTCTGGAGGGCTGATTCCCTGTCCTGTGAGTAAAAGACTTCTGTTTCGACCGCCAGAGCTTTCAGGGGAGCATTTGCAACCGTGTGGCACCATTTTTGAGCGAATTGCCGAAAGTCAGATTTTTGATGAAATTGTGACCCCGGGGGTTAGGGATTTTTTCAAAAAATATTTTTCTGCCGGTTAAGTTTTCGAGGGCTGATTTCTTCTTCTGTGACATAAAGCCTTCTGTTTTTACGGCTAAACCTTTCAGGGGAGCATTTGCAACCGTTTGGCACCATTTTTGAGTGAGTTGCCGAAAGTCAGATTTTTGATGAAATTGTGACCCCGGGGGTTAGGGATTTTTTCAAAAAATATTTTTCTGCTGGTTAAGTTTTCGAGGGCTGATTTCTTCTTCTGTGATAAAAAGCCTTCTGTTTTTACGGCTAAACCTTTCAGGGGAGCATTTGCAACCGTGTGGCACCATTTTTGAATGAATTGCCAAAAGTCAGATTTTTGATGAAATTGTGACCCCGGGTCTTAGGGATTTTTTCAAAAAAATCTTTTTCTGCCGGTTAAGTTGTGGAGGGCTGATTCCCTGTCCTGTGATAAAAAGCTTTCTGTTTCGACCGCCAAACCTTTCAGGGGAGCATTTGCAACCGTTTGGCACCATTTTTGAGCGAATTGCCGAAAGTCAGATTTTTGATGAAATTGTGACCCTGGGGCTTAGGGATTTTTTCAAAAAAATCTTTTTCTGCCGGTTAAGTTGTGGAGGGCTGATTCCCTGTCCTGTGATAAAAAGCTTTCTGTTTCGACCGCCAAAGCTTTCAGGGAAGCATTTGCAACCGTGTGGCACCATTTTTGAGTGAATTGCCAAAAGTCAGATTTTTGGTGAAATTGTGACCCCGGGGGTTAGGGATTTTTTCAAAAAATATTTTTCTGCCGGTTAAGTTTTCGAGCGCTGATTTCTTCTTCTGTGACAAAAAGCCTTCTGTTTTTACGGCTGAACCTTTCAGGGGAGCATTTGCAACAATTTGTCGCCATTTTTGAGTGAATTGCGGAAAGTTAGATTTTTGATGAAATTGTGACCCCGGGGCTTAGGGATTTTATCAAAAAAATCTTTTTCTGCCGGTTAAGTTGTGGAGGGCTGATTGCCTGTCCTGTGATAAAAAGCCTTCTGTTTCGACCGCCAAACCTTTCAGGGGAGCATTTGCAACCGTGTGGCCCCATTTTTGAATGAATTGCCAAAAGTCAGATTTTTTATGAAATTGTGACCCCGGGGCTTAGGGATTTTTTCAAAAAAATCTTTTTCTGCCGGTTAAGTTATGGAGGGCTGATTCCCTGTCCTGTGATTAAAAGCCTTCTGTTTCGACCGCCAAAGCTTTCAGGGGAGCATTTGCAACCGTTTGGCACCATTTTTGAGTGAATTGCCAAAAGTCAGATTTTTTATGAAATTGTGACCCCGGGGCTTAGGGATTTTTTCAAAAAAATCTTTTTCTGCCGGTTAAGTTGTGGAGGGATGATTCCCTGACCTGTGACATAAAGCCTTCTGTTTTTACGGCTAAACCTTTCAGGGGAGCATTTGCAACCGTGTGGCACCATTTTTGAATGAATTGCCAAAAGTCAGATTTTTGATGAAATTGTGACCCCGGGGCTTAGGGATTTTTTCAAAAAAATCTTTTTCTTCCGGTTAAGTTATGGAGGGCTGATTCCCTGTCCTGTGATTAAAAGCCTTCTGTTTCGACCGCCAAAGCTTTCAGGGGAGCATTTGCAACCGTTTGGCACCATTTTTGAGTGAATTGCCGAAAGTCAGATTTTTGGTGAAATTGTGACCCCGGGGGTTAGGGATTTTTTCAAAAAATATTTTTCTGCCGGTTAAGTTTTCGAGGGCTGATTTCTTCTTGTGTGACATAAAGCCTTCTGTTTTTACGGCTAAACCTTTCAGGGGAGCATTTGCAACCGTGTGGCACCATTTTTGAATGAATTGCCAAAAGTCAGATTTTTGATGAAATTGTGACCCCGGGGCTTAGGGATTTTTTCAAAAAAATCTTTTTCTGCCGGTTAAGTTGTGGAGGGCTGATTCCCTGTCCTGTGATAAAAAGCTTTCTGTTTCGACCGCCAAACCTTTCAGGGGAGCATTTGCAACCGTTTGGCACCATTTTTGAGCGAATTGCCGAAAGTCAGATTTTTAATGAAATTGTGACCCCGGGGGTTAGGGATTTTTTCAAAAAATATTTTTCTGCTGGTTAAGTTTTCGAGGGCTGATTTCTTCTTCTGTGATAAAAAGCCTTCTGTTTTTACGGCTAAACCTTTCAGGGGAGCATTTGCAACCGTGTGGCACCATTTTTGAATGAATTGCCAAAAGTCAGATTTTTGATGAAATTGTGACCCCGGGGGTTAGGGATTTTTTCAAAAAATATTTTTCTGCCGGTTAAGTTTTCGAGGGCTGATTTCTTCTTCTGTGACATAAAGCCTTCTGTTTTTACGGCTAAACCTTTCAGGGGAGCATTTGCAACCGTGTGGCACCATTTTTGAATGAATTGCCAAAAGTCAGATTTTTGATGAAATTGTGACCCCGGGTCTTAGGGATTTTTTCAAAAAAATCTTTTTCTGCCGGTTAAGTTGTGGAGGGCTGATTCCCTGTCCTGTGATAAAAAGCTTTCTGTTTCGACCGCCAAACCTTTCAGGGGAGCATTTGCAACCGTTTGGCACCATTTTTGAGTGAATTGCCGAAAGTCAGATTTTTGATGAAATTGTGACCCCGGGGGTTAGGGATTTTTTCAAAAAATATTTTTCTGCCGGTTAAGTTTTCGAGGGCTGATTTCTTCTTCTGTGACAAAAAGCCTTCTGTTTTTACGGCTGAACCTTTCAGGGGAGCATTTGCAACAATTTGTCGCCATTTTTGAGTGAATTGCGGAAAGTTAGATTTTTGATGAAATTGTGACCCCGGGGCTTAGGGATTTTTTCAAAAAAATCTTTTTCTGCCGGTTAAGTTGTGGAGGGCTGATTCCCTGTCCTGTGATAAAAAGCTTTCTGTTTCGACCGCCAAACCTTTCAGGGGAGCATTTGCAACCGTTTGGCACCATTTTTGAGCGAATTGCCGAAAGTCAGATTTTTGATGAAATTGTGACCCTGGGGCTTAGGGATTTTTTCAAAAAAATCTTTTTCTGCCGGTTAAGTTGTGGAGGGCTGATTCCCTGTCCTGTGATTAAAGGCCTTCTATTTTGACCGCCAAAGCTTTCAGGGAAGCATTTGCAACCGTGTGGCACCATTTTTGAGTGAATTGCCAAAAGTCAGATTTTTGGTGAAATTGTTACCCCGGGGGTTAGGGATTTTTTCAAAAAATATTTTTCTGCCGGTTAAGTTTTCGACCGCTGATTTCTTCTTCTGTGACAAAAAGCCTTCTGTTTTTACGGCTGAACCTTTCAGGGGAGCATTTGCAACAATTTGTCGCCATTTTTGAGTGAATTGCGGAAAGTTAGATTTTTGATGAAATTGTGACCCCGGGGCTTAGGGATTTTATCAAAAAAATCTTTTTCTGCCGGTTAAGTTGTGGAGGGCTGATTGCCTGTCCTGTGATAAAAAGCCTTCTGTTTCGACCGCCAAACCTTTCAGGGGAGCATTTGCAACCGTGTGGCCCCATTTTTGAATGAATTGCCAAAAGTCAGATTTTTTATGAAATTGTGACCCCGGGGCTTAGGGATTTTTTCAAAAAAATCTTTTTCTGCCGGTTAAGTTATGGAGGGCTGATTCCCTGTCCTGTGATTAAAAGCCTTCTGTTTCGACCGCCAAAGCTTTCAGGGGAGCATTTGCAACCGTTTGGCACCATTTTTGAGTGAATTGCCAAAAGTCAGATTTTTTATGAAATTGTGACCCCGGGGCTTAGGGATTTTTTCAAAAAAATCTTTTTCTGCCGGTTAAGTTGTGGAGGGATGATTCCCTGACCTGTGACATAAAGCCTTCTGTTTTTACGGCTAAACCTTTCAGGGGAGCATTTGCAACCGTGTGGCACCATTTTTGAATGAATTGCCAAAAGTCAGATTTTTGATGAAATTGTGACCCCGGGGCTTAGGGATTTTTTCAAAAAAATCTTTTTCTTCCGGTTAAGTTATGGAGGGCTGATTCCCTGTCCTGTGATTAAAAGCCTTCTGTTTCGACCGCCAAAGCTTTCAGGGGAGCATTTGCAACCGTTTGGCACCATTTTTGAGTGAATTGCCGAAAGTCAGATTTTTGGTGAAATTGTGACCCCGGGGGTTAGGGATTTTTTCAAAAAATATTTTTCTGCCGGTTAAGTTTTCGAGGGCTGATTTCTTCTTGTGTGACATAAAGCCTTCTGTTTTTACGGCTAAAGCTTTCAGGGGAGCATTTGCAACCGTGTGGCACCATTTTTGAATGAATTGCCAAAAGTCAGATTTTTGATGAAATTGTGACCCCGGGGCTTAGGGATTTTTTCAAAAAAATCTTTTTCTGCCGGTTAAGTTGTGGAGGGCTGATTCCCTGTCCTGTGATAAAAAGCTTTCTGTTTCGACCGCCAAACCTTTCAGGGGAGCATTTGCAACCGTTTGGCACCATTTTTGAGCGAATTGCCGAAAGTCAGATTTTTAATGAAATTGTGACCCCGGGGGTTAGGGATTTTTTCAAAAAATATTTTTCTGCCGGTTAAGTTTTCGAGGGCTGATTTCTTCTTCTGTGACATAAAGCCTTCTGTTTTTACGGCTAAACCTTTCAGGGGAGCATTTGCAACCGTTTGGCACCATTTTTGAGTGAATTGCCGAAAGTCAGATTTTTGATGAAATTGTGACCCCGGGGGTTAGGGATTTTTTCAAAAAATATTTTTCTGCCGGTTAAGTTTTCGAGGGCTGATTTCTTCTTCTGTGACATAAAGCCTTCTGTTTTTACGGCTAAACCTTTCAGGGGAGCATTTGCAACCGTTTGGCACCATTTTTGAGTGAATTGCCGAAAGTCAGATTTTTGATGAAATTGTGACCCCGGGGGTTAGGGATTTTTTCAAAAAATATTTTTCTGCTGGTTAAGTTTTCGAGGGCTGATTTCTTCTTCTGTGATAAAAAGCCTTCTGTTTTTACGGCTAAACCTTTCAGGGGAGCATTTGCAACCGTGTGGCACCATTTTTGAATGAATTGCCAAAAGTCAGATTTTTGATGAAATTGTGACCCCGGGTCTTAGGGATTTTTTCAAAAAAATCTTTTTCTGCCGGTTAAGTTGTGGAGGGCTGATTCCCTGTCCTGTGATAAAAAGCTTTCTGTTTCGACCGCCAAACCTTTCAGGGGAGCATTTGCAACCGTTTGGCACCATTTTTGAGCGAATTGCCGAAAGTCAGATTTTTGATGAAATTGTGACCCTGGGGCTTAGGGATTTTTTCAAAAAAATCTTTTTCTGCCGGTTAAGTTGTGGAGGGCTGATTCCCTGTCCTGTGATTAAAGGCCTTCTATTTTGACCGCCAAAGCTTTCAGGGAAGCATTTGCAACCGTGTGGCACCATTTTTGAGTGAATTGCCAAAAGTCAGATTTTTGGTGAAATTGTTACCCCGGGGGTTAGGGATTTTTTCAAAAAATATTTTTCTGCCGGTTAAGTTTTCGACCGCTGATTTCTTCTTCTGTGACAAAAAGCCTTCTGTTTTTACGGCTGAACCTTTCAGGGGAGCATTTGCAACAATTTGTCGCCATTTTTGAGTGAATTGCGGAAAGTTAGATTTTTGATGAAATTGTGACCCCGGGGCTTAGGGATTTTATCAAAAAAATCTTTTTCTGCCGGTTAAGTTGTGGAGGGCTGATTGCCTGTCCTGTGATAAAAAGCCTTCTGTTTCGACCGCCAAACCTTTCAGGGGAGCATTTGCAACCGTGTGGCCCCATTTTTGAATGAATTGCCAAAAGTCAGATTTTTTATGAAATTGTGACCCCGGGGCTTAGGGATTTTTTCAAAAAAATCTTTTTCTGCCGGTTAAGTTATGGAGGGCTGATTCCCTGTCCTGTGATTAAAAGCCTTCTGTTTCGACCGCCAAAGCTTTCAGGGGAGCATTTGCAACCGTTTGGCACCATTTTTGAGTGAATTGCCAAAAGTCAGATTTTTTATGAAATTGTGACCCCGGGGCTTAGGGATTTTTTCAAAAAAATCTTTTTCTGCCGGTTAAGTTGTGGAGGGATGATTCCCTGACCTGTGACATAAAGCCTTCTGTTTTTACGGCTAAACCTTTCAGGGGAGCATTTGCAACCGTGTGGCACCATTTTTGAATGAATTGCCAAAAGTCAGATTTTTGATGAAATTGTGACCCCGGGGCTTAGGGATTTTTTCAAAAAAATCTTTTTCTTCCGGTTAAGTTATGGAGGGCTGATTCCCTGTCCTGTGATTAAAAGCCTTCTGTTTCGACCGCCAAAGCTTTCAGGGGAGCATTTGCAACCGTTTGGCACCATTTTTGAGTGAATTGCCGAAAGTCAGATTTTTGGTGAAATTGTGACCCCGGGGGTTAGGGATTTTTTCAAAAAATATTTTTCTGCCGGTTAAGTTTTCGAGGGCTGATTTCTTCTTGTGTGACATAAAGCCTTCTGTTTTTACGGCTAAACCTTTCAGGGGAGCATTTGCAACCGTGTGGCACCATTTTTGAATGAATTGCCAAAAGTCAGATTTTTGATGAAATTGTGACCCCGGGGCTTAGGGATTTTTTCAAAAAAATCTTTTTCTGCCGGTTAAGTTGTGGAGGGCTGATTCCCTGTCCTGTGATAAAAAGCTTTCTGTTTCGACCGCCAAACCTTTCAGGGGAGCATTTGCAACCGTTTGGCACCATTTTTGAGCGAATTGCCGAAAGTCAGATTTTTAATGAAATTGTGACCCCGGGGGTTAGGGATTTTTTCAAAAAATATTTTTCTGCCGGTTAAGTTTTCGAGCGCTGATTTCTTCTTCTGTGACAAAAAGCCTTCTGTTTTTACGGCTAAACCTTTCAGGGGAGCATTTGCAACCATTTGTCGCCATTTTTGAGTGAATTGCGGAAAGTTAGATTTTTGATGAAATTGTGACCCCGGGACTTAGGGATTTTTTCAAAAAAATCTTTTTCTGCCGGTTAAGTTGTGGAGGGCTGATTCCCTGTCCTGTGATTAAAGGCCTTCTATTTTGACCGCCAAAGCTTTCAGGGGAGCATTTGCAACCGTGTGGCACCATTTTTGAGTGAATTGCCGAAAGTCAGATTTTTGGTGAAATTGTGATCCCGGGGGTTAGGGATTTTTTCAAAAAATATTTTTCTGCCGGTTAAGTTTTCGAGCGCTGATTTCTTCTTCTGTTACAAAAAGCCTTCTGTTTTTACGGCTAAACCTTTCAGGGGAGCATTTGCAACCATTTGTCGCCATTTTTGAGTGAATTGCCGAAAGTTAGATTTTTGATGAAATTGTGACCCCGGGGCTTAGGGATTTTATCAAAAAAATCTTTTTCTGCCGGTTAAGTTGTGGAGGGCTGATTCCCTGTCCTGTGATAAAAAACATTCGGTTTCGACCGCCAAAGCTTTCAGGGGAGCATTTGCAACCGTTTGGCACCATTCTTGAGTGAATTGCGAAAAGTCAGATTTTTGATGAAATTGTGACCCCGGGGCTTAGGGATTTTTTCAAAAAATCTTTTTCTGGCGGTTAAGTTGTCGAGGGCTGATTTCTTGTTCTGTGATAAAAAGCTTAGGGCTTAGGGATTTTTTCAAAAAAATCTTTTTCTGCCGGTTAAGTTGTGGAGGGCTGATTCCCTGTCCTGTGATTAAAGGCCTTCTATTTTGACCGCCAAAGCTTTCAGGGGAGCATTTGCAACCGTGTGGAACCATTTTTGAGTGAATTGCCGAAAGTCAGATTTTTGGTGAAATTGTTACCCCGGGGGTTAGGGATTTTTTCAAAAAATATTTTTCTGCCGGTTAAGTTTTCGAGCGCTGATTTCTTCTTCTGTGACAAAAAGCCTTCTGTTTTTACGGCTAAACCTTTCAGGGGAGCATTTGCAACCATTTGTCGCCATTTTTGAGTGAATTGCGGAAAGTTAGATTTTTGATGAAATTGTGACCCCGGGGCTTAGGGATTTTATCAAAAAAATCTTTTTCTGCCGGTTAAGTTGTGGAGGGCTGATTGCCTGTCCTGTGATAAAAAGCCTTCTGTTTCGACCGCCAAACCTTTCAGGGGAGCATTTGCAACCGTGTGGCCCCATTTTTGAATGAATTGCCAAAAGTCAGATTTTTTATGAAATTGTGACCCCGGGGCTTAGGGATTTTTTCAAAAAAATCTTTTTCTGCCGGTTAAGTTATGGAGGGCTGATTCCCTGTCCTGTGATTAAGAGACTTCTGTTTCGACCGCCAAAGCTTTCAGGGGAGCATTTGCAACCGTGTGGCACCATCATTGAGTGAATTGCGGAAAGTTAGATTTTTGATGAAATTGTGACCCCGGGGCTTAGGGATTTTTTCAAAAAAATCTTTTTCTGCCGGTTAAGTTGTGGAGGGCTGATTCCCTGACCTGTGATTAAAAGCCTTCTGTTTCGACCGCCAAACCTTTCAGGGGAGCATTTGCAACCGTTTGGCACCATTTTTGAGTGAATTGCCGAAAGTCAGATTTTTGATGAAATTGTGACCCCAGGGCTTAGGGATTTTTTCAAAAAAATCTTTTTCTGCCGGTTAAGTTGTGGAGGGCTGATTCCCTGTCCTGTGAGTAAAAGACTTCTGTTTCGACCGCCAGAGCTTTCAGGGGAGCATTTGCAACCGTGTGGCACCATTTTTGAGCGAATTGCCGAAAGTCAGATTTTTGATGAAATTGTGACCCCGGGGGTTAGGGATTTTTTCAAAAAATATTTTTCTGCCGGTTAAGTTTTCGAGGGCTGATTTCTTCTTCTGTGACATAAAGCCTTCTGTTTTTACGGCTAAACCTTTCAGGGGAGCATTTGCAACCGTGTGGCACCATTTTTGAATGAATTGCCAAAAGTCAGATTTTTGATGAAATTGTGACCCCGGGGCTTAGGGATTTTTTCAAAAAAATCTTTTTCTGCCGGTTAAGTTGTGGAGGGCTGATTCCCTGTCCTGTGATTAAAAGCCTTCTGTTTCGAACGCCAAACCTTTCAGGGGAGCATTTGCAACCGTTTGGCACCATTTTTGAGTGAATTGCCGAAAGTCAGATTTTTGATGAAATTGTGACCCCGGGGGTTAGGGATTTTTTCAAAAAATATTTTTCTGCCGGTTAAGTTTTCGAGGGCTGATTTCTTCTTCTGTGACATAAAGCCTTCTGTTTTTACGGCTAAACCTTTCAGGGGAGCATTTGCAACCGTGTGGCACCATTTTTGAATGAATTGCCAAAAGTCAGATTTTTGATGAAATTGTGACCCCGGGTCTTAGGGATTTTTTCAAAAAAATCTTTTTCTGCCGGTTAAGTTGTGGAGGGCTGATTCCCTGTCCTGTGATAAAAAGCTTTCTGTTTCGACCGCCAAACCTTTCAGGGGAGCATTTGCAACCGTTTGGCACCATTTTTGAGTGAATTGCCGAAAGTCAGATTTTTGATGAAATTGTGACCCCGGGGGTTAGGGATTTTTTCAAAAAATATTTTTCTGCCGGTTAAGTTTTCGAGGGCTGATTTCTTCTTCTGTGACATAAAGCCTTCTGTTTTTACGGCTAAACCTTTCAGGGGAGCATTTGCAACCGTGTGGCACCATTTTTGAATGAATTGCCAAAAGTCAGATTTTTGATGAAATTGTGACCCCGGGTCTTAGGGATTTTTTCAAAAAAATCTTTTTCTGCCGGTTAAGTTGTGGAGGGCTGATTCCCTGTCCTGTGATAAAAAGCTTTCTGTTTCGACCGCCAAACCTTTCAGGGGAGCATTTGCAACCGTTTGGCACCATTTTTGAGCGAATTGCCGAAAGTCAGATTTTTGATGAAATTGTGACCCTGGGGCTTAGGGATTTTTTCAAAAAAATCTTTTTCTGCCGGTTAAGTTGTGGAGGGCTGATTCCCTGTCCTGTGATTAAAGGCCTTCTATTTTGACCGCCAAAGCTTTCAGGGAAGCATTTGCAACCGTGTGGCACCATTTTTGAGTGAATTGCCAAAAGTCAGATTTTTGGTGAAATTGTTACCCCGGGGGTTAGGGATTTTTTTCCAAAAATATTTTTCTGCCGGTTAAGTTTTCGACCGCTGATTTCTTCTTCTGTGACAAAAAGCCTTCTGTTTTTACGGCTGAACCTTTCAGGGGAGCATTTGCAACAATTTGTCGCCATTTTTGAGTGAATTGCGGAAAGTTAGATTTTTGATGAAATTGTGACCCCGGGGCTTAGGGATTTTATCAAAAAAATCTTTTTCTGCCGGTTAAGTTGTGGAGGGCTGATTGCCTGTCCTGTGATAAAAAGCCTTCTGTTTCGACCGCCAAACCTTTCAGGGGAGCATTTGCAACCGTGTGGCCCCATTTTTGAATGAATTGCCAAAAGTCAGATTTTTGATGAAATTGTGACCCCGGGTCTTAGGGATTTTTTCAAAAAAATCTTTTTCTGCCGGTTAAGTTCTGGAGGGCTGATTCCCTGTCCTGTGAGTAAAAGACTTCTGTTTCGACCGCCAGAGCTTTCAGGGGAGCATTTGCAACCGTGTGGCACCATTTTTGAGCGAATTGCCGAAAGTCAGATTTTTGATGAAATTGTGACCCCGGGGGTTAGGGATTTTTTCAAAAAATATTTTTCTGCCGGTTAAGTTTTCGAGGGCTGATTTCTTCTTCTGTGACATAAAGCCTTCTGTTTTTACGGCTAAACCTTTCAGGGGAGCATTTGCAACCGTTTGGCACCATTTTTGAGTGAATTGCCGAAAGTCAGATTTTTGATGAAATTGTGACCCCGGGGGTTAGGGATTTTTTCAAAAAATATTTTTCTGCCGGTTAAGTTTTCGAGGGCTGATTTCTTCTTCTGTGACATAAAGCCTTCTGTTTTTACGGCTAAACCTTTCAGGGGAGCATTTGCAACCGTGTGGCACCATTTTTGAATGAATTGCCAAAAGTCAGATTTTTGATGAAATTGTGACCCCGGGTCTTAGGGATTTTTTCAAAAAAATCTTTTTCTGCCGGTTAAGTTGTGGAGGGCTGATTCCCTGTCCTGTGATAAAAAGCTTTCTGTTTCGACCGCCAAACCTTTCAGGGGAGCATTTGCAACCGTTTGGCACCATTTTTGAGCGAATTGCCGAAAGTCAGATTTTTGATGAAATTGTGACCCTGGGGCTTAGGGATTTTTTCAAAAAAATCTTTTTCTGCCGGTTAAGTTGTGGAGGGCTGATTCCCTGTCCTGTGATTAAAGGCCTTCTATTTTGACCGCCAAAGCTTTCAGGGAAGCATTTGCAACCGTGTGGCACCATTTTTGAGTGAATTGCCAAAAGTCAGATTTTTGGTGAAATTGTTACCCCGGGGGTTAGGGATTTTTTTCCAAAAATATTTTTCTGCCGGTTAAGTTTTCGACCGCTGATTTCTTCTTCTGTGACAAAAAGCCTTCTGTTTTTACGGCTGAACCTTTCAGGGGAGCATTTGCAACAATTTGTCGCCATTTTTGAGTGAATTGCGGAAAGTTAGATTTTTGATGAAATTGTGACCCCGGGGCTTAGGGATTTTATCAAAAAAATCTTTTTCTGCCGGTTAAGTTGTGGAGGGCTGATTGCCTGTCCTGTGATAAAAAGCCTTCTGTTTCGACCGCCAAACCTTTCAGGGGAGCATTTGAAACCGTGTGGCCCCATTTTTGAATGAATTGCCAAAAGTCAGATTTTTTATGAAATTGTGACCCCGGGGCTTAGGGATTTTTTCAAAAAAATCTTTTTCTGCCGGTTAAGTTATGGAGGGCTGATTCCCTGTCCTGTGATTAAAAGCCTTCTGTTTCGACCGCCAAAGCTTTCAGGGGAGCATTTGCAACCGTTTGGCACCATTTTTGAGTGAATTGCCAAAAGTCAGATTTTTTATGAAATTGTGACCCCGGGGCTTAGGGATTTTTTCAAAAAAATCTTTTTCTGCCGGTTAAGTTGTGGAGGGATGATTCCCTGACCTGTGACATAAAGCCTTCTGTTTTTACGGCTAAACCTTTCAGGGGAGCATTTGCAACCGTGTGGCACCATTTTTGAATGAATTGCCAAAAGTCAGATTTTTGATGAAATTGTGACCCCGGGGCTTAGGGATTTTTTCAAAAAAATCTTTTTCTTCCGGTTAAGTTATGGAGGGCTGATTCCCTGTCCTGTGATTAAAAGCCTTCTGTTTCGACCGCCAATGCTTTCAGGGGAGCATTTGCAACCGTTTGGCACCATTTTTGAGTGAATTGCCGAAAGTCAGATTTTTGATGAAATTGTGACCCCGGGGCTTAGGGATTTTTTCAAAAAAATCTTTTTCTGCCGGTTAAGTTGTGGAGGGCTGATTCCCTGTCCTGTGATTAAAGGCCTTCTATTTTGACCGCCAAAGCTTTCAGGGGAGCATTTGCAACCGTGTGGCACCATTTTTCAGTGAATTGCCGAAAGTCAGATTTTTGGTGAAATTGTGACCCCGGGGGTTAGGGATTTTTTCAAAAAATATTTTTCTGCCGGTTAAGTTTTCGAGGGCTGATTTCTTCTTGTGTGACATAAAGCCTTCTGTTTTTACGGCTAAACCTTTCAGGGGAGCATTTGCAACCGTGTGGCACCATTTTTGAATGAATTGCCAAAAGTCAGATTTTTGATGAAATTGTGACCCCGGGGCTTAGGGATTTTTTCAAAAAAATCTTTTTCTGCCGGTTAAGTTGTGGAGGGCTGATTCCCTGTCCTGTGATAAAAAGCTTTCTGTTTCGACCGCCAAACCTTTCAGGGGAGCATTTGCAACCGTTTGGCACCATTTTTGAGCGAATTGCCGAAAGTCAGATTTTTAATGAAATTGTGACCCCGGGGGTTAGGGATTTTTTCAAAAACATCTTTTTCTGCCGGTTAAGTTATGGAGGGCTGATTCCCTGTCCTGTGATTAAAAGCCTTCTGTTTCGACCGCCAAAGCTTTCAGGGGAGCATTTGCAACCGTGTGGCACCATTATTGAGTGAATTGCCAAAAGTCAGATTTTTTATGAAATTGTGACCCCGGGGCTTAGGGATTTTTTCAAAAAAATCTTTTTCTGCCGGTTAGGTTTTAGAGTGCTGATACCCTGTCCTGTGATTAAAAGCCTTCTGTTTCGACCGCCAAACCTTTCAGGGGAGCATTTGCAACCGTTTGGCACCATTTTTGAGTGAATTGCCGAAAGTCAGATTTTTGATGAAATTGTGACCCCGGGGGTTAGGGATTTTTTCAAAAAATATTTTTCTGCCGGTTAAGATTTCGAGGGCTGATTTCTTCTTCTGTGACAAAAAGCCTTCTGTTTTTACGGCTAAACCTTTCAGGGGAGCATTTGCAACCATTTGTCGCCATTTTTGAGTGAATTGCGGAAAGTTAGATTTTTGATGAAATTGTGACCCCGGGGCTTAGGGATTTTATCAAAAAAATCTTTTTCTGCCGGTTAAGTTGTGGAGGGCTGATTGCCTGTCCTGTGATAAAAAGCCTTCTGTTTCGACCGCCAAACCTTTCAGGGGAGCATTTGCAACCGTGTGGCCCCATTTTTGAATGAATTGCCAAAAGTCAGATTTTTTATGAAATTGTGACCCCGGGGCTTAGGGATTTTTTCAAAAAAATCTTTTTCTGCCGGTTAAGTTATGGAGGGCTGATTCCCTGTCCTGTGATTAAAAGCCTTCTGTTTCGACCGCCAAAGCTTTCAGGGGAGCATTTGCAACCGTGTGGCAGCATTATTGAGTGAATTGCCAAAAGTCAGATTTTTTATGAAATTGTGACCCCGGGGCTTAGGGATTTTTTCAAAAAAATCTTTTTCTGCCGGTTAGGTTTTGGAGTGCTGATACCCTGTCCTGTGATTAAAAGCCTTCTGTTTCGACCGCCAAACCTTTCAGGGGAGCATTTGCAACCGTTTGGCACCATTTTTGAGTGAATTGCCGAAAGTCAGATTTTTGATGAAATTGTGACCCCGGGGCTTAGGGATTTTTTCAAAAAAATGTTTTTCTGCCGGTTAAGTTCTGGAGGGCTGATTCCCTGTCCTGTGAGTAAAAGACTTCTGTTTCGACCGCCAGAGCTTTCAGGGGAGCATTTGCAACCGTGTGGCACCATTTTTGAGCGAATTGCCGAAAGTCAGATTTTTGATGAAATTGTGACCCCGGGGGTTAGGGATTTTTTCAAAATATATTTTTCTGCCGGTTAAGTTTTCGAGGGCTGATTTCTTCTTCTGTGACATAAAGCCTTCTGTTTTTACGGCTAAACCTTTCAGGGGAGCATTTGCAACCGTTTGGCACCATTTTTGAGTGAATTGCCGAAAGTCAGATTTTTGATGAAATTGTGACCCGGGTCTTAGGGATTTTTTCAAAAAAATCTTTTTCTGCCGGTTAAGTTGTGGAGGGCTGATTCCCTGTCCTGTGATAAAAAGCTTTCTGTTTCGACCGCCAAACCTTTCAGGGGAGCATTTGCAACCGTTTGGCACCATTTTTGAGTGAATTGCCGAAAGTCAGATTTTTGATGAAATTGTGACCCCGGGGCTTAGGGATTTTTTTCAAAAAAATCTTTTTCTGCCGGTTAGGTTTTGGAGTGCTGATACCCTGTCCTGTGATTAAAAGCCTTCTGTTTCGACCGCCAAACCTTTCAGGGGAGCATTTGCAACCGTTTGGCACCATTTTTGAGTGAATTGCCGAAAGTCAGATTTTTGATGAAATTGTGACCCCGGGGCTTAGGGATTTTTTCAAAAAAATGTTTTTCTGCCGGTTAAGTTCTGGAGGGCTGATTCCCTGTCCTGTGAGTAAAAGACTTCTGTTTCGACCGCCAGAGCTTTCAGGGGAGCATTTGCAACCGTGTGGCACCATTTTTGAGCGAATTGCCGAAAGTCAGATTTTTGATGAAATTGTGACCCCGGGGGTTAGGGATTTTTTCAAAATATATTTTTCTGCCGGTTAAGTTTTCGAGGGCTGATTTCTTCTTCTGTGACATAAAGCCTTCTGTTTTTACGGCTAAACCTTTCAGGGGAGCATTTGCAACCGTTTGGCACCATTTTTGAGTGAATTGCCGAAAGTCAGATTTTTGATGAAATTGTGACCCCGGGTCTTAGGGATTTTTTCAAAAAAATCTTTTTCTGCCGGTTAAGTTGTGGAGGGCTGATTCCCTGTCCTGTGATAAAAAGCTTTCTGTTTCGACCGCCAAACCTTTCAGGGGAGCATTTGCAACCGTTTGGCACCATTTTTGAGTGAATTGCCGAAAGTCAGATTTTTGATGAAATTGTGACCCCGGGGCTTAGGGATTTTTTCAAAAAAATCTTTTTCTGCCGGTTAAGTTGTGGAGGGCTGATTCCCTGTCCTGTGATTAAAGGCCTTCTATTTTGACCGCCAAAGCTTTCAGGGGAGCATTTGCAACCGTGTGGCACCATTTTTCAGTGAATTGCCGAAAGTCAGATTTTTGGTGAAATTGTTACCCCGGGGGTTAGGGATTTTTTCAAAAAATATTTTTCTGCCGGTTAAGTTTTCGAGCGCTGATTTCTTCTTCTGTGACAAAAAGCCTTCTGTTTTTACGGCTAAACCTTTCAGGGGAGCATTTGCAACCGTGTGGCACCATTTTTGAGTCAATTGCGGAAAGTCAGATTTTTGATGAAATTGTGACCCCGGGGGTTAGGGATTTTTTCAAAAAATATTTTTCTGCCGGTTAAGTTTTCAAGGGCTGATTTCTTCTTCTGTGACATAAAGCCTTAGGGATTTTTTCAAAAAAATCTTTTTCTGCCGGTTAAGTTGTGGAGGGCTGATTGCCTGTCCTGTGATAAAAAGCTTTCTGTTTCGACCGCCAAACCTTTCAGGGGAGCATTTGCAACCGTGTGGCACCATTTTTGAGTGAATTGCCGAAAGTCAGATTTTTGATGAAATTGTGACCCCGGGGGTTAGGGATTTTTTCAAAAAATATTTTTCTGCCGGTTAAGTTTTCAAGGGCTGATTTCTTCTTCTGTGACATAAAGCCTTCTGTTTTTACGGCTAAACCTTTCAGGGGAGCATTTGCAACCGTGTGGCACCATTTTTGAATGAATTGCCAAAAGTCAGATTTTTGATGAAATTGTGACCCCAGGGCTTAGGGATTTTTTCAAAAAAATCTTTTTCTGCCGGTTAAGTTGTGGAGGGATGATTCCCTGACCTGTGATTAAAAGCCTTCTGTTTCGACCGCCAAACCTTTCAGGGGAGCATTTGCAACCGTTTGGCACCATTTTTGAGTGAATTGCCGAAAGTCAGATTTTTGATGAAATTGTGACCCCGGGGGTTAGGGATTTTTTCAAAAAATATTTTTCTGCCGGTTAAGTTTTCGAGGGCTGATTTCTTCTTGTGTGACATAAAGCCTTCTGTTTTTACGGCTAAACCTTTCAGGGGAGCATTTGCAACCGTGTGGCACCATTTTTGATTGAATTGCCAAAAGTCAGATTTTTGATGAAATTGTGACCCCGGGGCTTAGGGATTTTTTCAAAAAATATTTTTCTGCCGGTTAAGTTGTCGAGGGCTGATTTCTTCTTCTGTGATAAAAAGCCTTCTGTTTTTACAGCCAAACCTTTCAGGGGAGCACTTGCAACCGTGTGGCACCATTTTTGAGTGAATTGGCGAAAGTCAGATTTTTGATGAAATTGTGACCCCTGGGTCTTAGGGATTTTTTTTTAAAAAATCTTTTTCTGCCGGTTAAGTTGTGGAGGGTTGATTCCCTGTCCTGTGATAAAAAGCCTTCTGTTTCGAACGCCAAAGCTTTCAGGGGAGCATTTGCAACCGTGTGGCACCATTTTTGAGTGAATTGCCGAAAGTCAGATTTTTGATGAAATTGTGACCCCGGGGCTTAGGGATTTTTTCAAAAAAATGTTTTTCTGCCGGTTAAGTTCTGGAGGGCTGATTCCCTGTCCTGTGAGTAAAAGACTTCTGTTTCGACCGCCAGAGCTTTCAGGGGAGCATTTGCAACCGTGTGGCACCATTTTTGAGCGAATTGCCGAAAGTCAGATTTTTGATGAAATTGTGACCCCGGGGGTTAGGGATTTTTTCAAAATATATTTTTCTGCCGGTTAAGTTTTCGAGGGCTGATTTCTTCTTCTGTGACATAAAGCCTTCTGTTTTTACGGCTAAACCTTTCAGGGGAGCATTTGCAACCGTTTGGCACCATTTTTGAGTGAATTGCCGAAAGTCAGATTTTTGATGAAATTGTGACCCCGGGTCTTAGGGATTTTTTCAAAAAAATCTTTTTCTGCCGGTTAAGTTGTGGAGGGCTGATTCCCTGTCCTGTGATAAAAAGCTTTCTGTTTCGACCGCCAAACCTTTCAGGGGAGCATTTGCAACCGTTTGGCACCATTTTTGAGTGAATTGCCGAAAGTCAGATTTTTGATGAAATTGTGACCCCGGGGCTTAGGGATTTTTTCAAAAAAATCTTTTTCTGCCGGTTAAGTTGTGGAGGGCTGATTCCCTGTCCTGTGATTAAAGGCCTTCTATTTTGACCGCCAAAGCTTTCAGGGGAGCATTTGCAACCGTGTGGCACCATTTTTCAGTGAATTGCCGAAAGTCAGATTTTTGGTGAAATTGTTACCCCGGGGGTTAGGGATTTTTTCAAAAAATATTTTTCTGCCGGTTAAGTTTTCGAGCGCTGATTTCTTCTTCTGTGACAAAAAGCCTTCTGTTTTTACGGCTAAACCTTTCAGGGGAGCATTTGCAACCGTGTGGCACCATTTTTGAGTCAATTGCGGAAAGTCAGATTTTTGATGAAATTGTGACCCCGGGGGTTAGGGATTTTTTCAAAAAATATTTTTCTGCCGGTTAAGTTTTCAAGGGCTGATTTCTTCTTCTGTGACATAAAGCCTTAGGGATTTTTTCAAAAAAATCTTTTTCTGCCGGTTAAGTTGTGGAGGGCTGATTGCCTGTCCTGTGATAAAAAGCTTTCTGTTTCGACCGCCAAACCTTTCAGGGGAGCATTTGCAACCGTGTGGCACCATTTTTGAGTGAATTGCCGAAAGTCAGATTTTTGATGAAATTGTGACCCCGGGGGTTAGGGATTTTTTCAAAAAATATTTTTCTGCCGGTTAAGTTTTCAAGGGCTGATTTCTTCTTCTGTGACATAAAGCCTTCTGTTTTTACGGCTAAACCTTTCAGGGGAGCATTTGCAACCGTGTGGCACCATTTTTGAATGAATTGCCAAAAGTCAGATTTTTGATGAAATTGTGACCCCAGGGCTTAGGGATTTTTTCAAAAAAATCTTTTTCTGCCGGTTAAGTTGTGGAGGGATGATTCCCTGACCTGTGATTAAAAGCCTTCTGTTTCGACCGCCAAACCTTTCAGGGGAGCATTTGCAACCGTTTGGCACCATTTTTGAGTGAATTGCCGAAAGTCAGATTTTTGATGAAATTGTGACCCCGGGGGTTAGGGATTTTTTCAAAAAATATTTTTCTGCCGGTTAAGTTTTCGAGGGCTGATTTCTTCTTGTGTGACATAAAGCCTTCTGTTTTTACGGCTAAACCTTTCAGGGGAGCATTTGCAACCGTGTGGCACCATTTTTGATTGAATTGCCAAAAGTCAGATTTTTGATGAAATTGTGACCCCGGGGCTTAGGGATTTTTTCAAAAAATATTTTTCTGCCGGTTAAGTTGTCGAGGGCTGATTTCTTCTTCTGTGATAAAAAGCCTTCTGTTTTTACAGCCAAACCTTTCAGGGGAGCACTTGCAACCGTGTGGCACCATTTTTGAGTGAATTGGCGAAAGTCAGATTTTTGATGAAATTGTGACCCCTGGGTCTTAGGGATTTTTTTTTAAAAAATCTTTTTCTGCCGGTTAAGTTGTGGAGGGTTGATTCCCTGTCCTGTGATAAAAAGCCTTCTGTTTCGAACGCCAAAGCTTTCAGGGGAGCATTTGCAACCGTGTGGCACCATTTTTGAGTGAATTGCCGAAAGTCAGATTTTTGATGAAATTGTGACCCCGGGTCTTAGGGATTTTTTGAAAAAAATCTTTTTTTGCCGGTTAAGTTTTGGAGGGCTGATTCCCTGTCCTGTGATTAAAAGACTTCTGTTTCGACCGCCAAACCTTTCAGGGGAGCATTTGCAACCGTGTGGCTCCATTTTTGAGTGAATTGCCGAAAGTCAAATTTTTGATGAAATTGTGACCCCTGGGTCTTAGGGATTTTTTTAAAAAAATCTTTTTCTGCCGGTTAAGTTGTGGAGGGTTGATTCCCTGTCCTGTGATAAAAAGCCTTCTGTTTCGAACGCCAAAGCTTTCAGGGGAGCATTTGCAACCGTGTGGCTCCATTTTTGAGTGAATTGCCGAAAGTCAGATTATTGGTGAAATTGTGACCCCGGGGGTTAGGGATTTTTTCAAGAAATATTTTTCTGCCGGTTAAGTTTTCGAGGGCTGATTTCTTCTTCTGTGACATAAAGCCTTCTGTTTTTACGGCTAAACCTTTCAGGGGAGCATTTGCAACCGTGTGGCACCATTTTTGAATGAATTGCCAAAAGTCAGATTTTTGATGAAATTGTGACCCCAGGGCTTAGGGATTTTTTCAAAAAAATCTTTTTCTGCCGGTTAAGTTGTGGAGGGATGATTCCCTGACCTGTGATTAAAAGCCTTCTGTTTCGACCGCCAAACCTTTCAGGGGAGCATTTGCAACCGTTTGGCACCATTTTTGAGTGAATTGCCGAAAGTCAGATTTTTGATGAAATTGTGACCCCGGGGGTTAGGGATTTTTTCAAAAAATATTTTTCTGCCGGTTAAGTTTTCGAGGGCTGATTTCTTCTTCTGTGACATAAAGCCTTCTGTTTTTACGGCTAAACCTTTCAGGGGAGCATTTGCAACCGTTTGGCACCATTTTTGAGTGAATTGCCGAAAGTCAGATTTTTGATGAAATTGTGACCCCGGGTCTTAGGGATTTTTTCAAAAAAATCTTTTTCTGCCGGTTAAGTTGTGGAGGGCTGATTCCCTGTCCTGTGATAAAAAGCTTTCTGTTTCGACCGCCAAACCTTTCAGGGGAGCATTTGCAACCGTTTGGCACCATTTTTGAGTGAATTGCCGAAAGTCAGATTTTTGATGAAATTGTGACCCCGGGGCTTAGGGATTTTTTCAAAAAAATCTTTTTCTGCCGGTTAAGTTGTGGAGGGCTGATTCCCTGTCCTGTGATTAAAGGCCTTCTATTTTGACCGCCAAAGCTTTCAGGGGAGCATTTGCAACCGTGTGGCACCATTTTTCAGTGAATTGCCGAAAGTCAGATTTTTGGTGAAATTGTTACCCCGGGGGTTAGGGATTTTTTCAAAAAATATTTTTCTGCCGGTTAAGTTTTCGAGCGCTGATTTCTTCTTCTGTGACAAAAAGCCTTCTGTTTTTACGGCTAAACCTTTCAGGGGAGCATTTGCAACCGTGTGGCACCATTTTTGAGTCAATTGCGGAAAGTCAGATTTTTGATGAAATTGTGACCCCGGGGCTTAGGGATTTTTTCAAAAAAATCTTTTTCTGCCGGTTAAGTTGTGGAGGGCTGATTGCCTGTCCTGTGATAAAAAGCTTTCTGTTTCGACCGCCAAACCTTTCAGGGGAGCATTTGCAACCGTGTGGCACCATTTTTGAGTGAATTGCCGAAAGTCAGATTTTTGATGAAATTGTGACCCCGGGGGTTAGGGATTTTTTCAAAAAATATTTTTCTGCCGGTTAAGTTTTCAAGGGCTGATTTCTTCTTCTGTGACATAAAGCCTTCTGTTTTTACGGCTAAACCTTTCAGGGGAGCATTTGCAACCGTGTGGCACCATTTTTGAATGAATTGCCAAAAGTCAGATTTTTGATGAAATTGTGACCCCAGGGCTTAGGGATTTTTTCAAAAAAATCTTTTTCTGCCGGTTAAGTTGTGGAGGGATGATTCCCTGACCTGTGATTAAAAGCCTTCTGTTTCGACCGCCAAACCTTTCAGGGGAGCATTTGCAACCGTTTGGCACCATTTTTGAGTGAATTGCCGAAAGTCAGATTTTTGATGAAATTGTGACCCCGGGGGTTAGGGATTTTTTCAAAAAATATTTTTCTGCCGGTTAAGTTTTCGAGGGCTGATTTCTTCTTGTGTGACATAAAGCCTTCTGTTTTTACGGCTAAACCTTTCAGGGGAGCATTTGCAACCGTGTGGCACCATTTTTGATTGAATTGCCAAAAGTCAGATTTTTGATGAAATTGTGACCCCGGGGCTTAGGGATTTTTTCAAAAAATATTTTTCTGCCGGTTAAGTTGTCGAGGGCTGATTTCTTCTTCTGTGATAAAAAGCCTTCTGTTTTTACAGCCAAACCTTTCAGGGGAGCACTTGCAACCGTGTGGCACCATTTTTGAGTGAATTGGCGAAAGTCAGATTTTTGATGAAATTGTGACCCCTGGGTCTTAGGGATTTTTTTTTAAAAAATCTTTTTCTGCCGGTTAAGTTGTGGAGGGTTGATTCCCTGTCCTGTGATAAAAAGCCTTCTGTTTCGAACGCCAAAGCTTTCAGGGGAGCATTTGCAACCGTGTGGCACCATTTTTGAGTGAATTGCCGAAAGTCAGATTTTTGATGAAATTGTGACCCCGGGGCTTAGGGATTTTATCAAAAAAATCTTTTTCTGCCGGTTAAGTTGTGGAGGGCTGATTGCCTGTCCTGTGATAAAAAGCCTTCTGTTTCGACCGCCAAACCTTTCAGGGGAGCATTTGCAACCGTGTGGCCCCATTTTTGAATGAATTGCCAAAAGTCAGATTTTTTATGAAATTGTGACCCCGGGGCTTAGGGATTTTTTCAAAAAAATCTTTTTCTGCCGGTTAAGTTATGGAGGGCTGATTCCCTGTCCTGTGATTAAAAGCCTTCTGTTTCGACCGCCAAAGCTTTCAGGGGAGCATTTGCAACCGTTTGGCACCATTTTTGAGTGAATTGCCAAAAGTCAGATTTTTTATGAAATTGTGACCCCGGGGCTTAGGGATTTTTTCAAAAAAATCTTTTTCTGCCGGTTAAGTTGTGGAGGGATGATTCCCTGACCTGTGACATAAAGCCTTCTGTTTTTACGGCTAAACCTTTCAGGGGAGCATTTGCAACCGTGTGGCACCATTTTTGAATGAATTGCCAAAAGTCAGATTTTTGATGAAATTGTGACCCCGGGGCTTAGGGATTTTTTCAAAAAAATCTTTTTCTTCCGGTTAAGTTATGGAGGGCTGATTCCCTGTCCTGTGATTAAAAGCCTTCTGTTTCGACCGCCAAAGCTTTCAGGGGAGCATTTGCAACCGTTTGGCACCATTTTTGAGTGAATTGCCGAAAGTCAGATTTTTGGTGAAATTGTGACCCCGGGGGTTAGGGATTTTTTCAAAAAATATTTTTCTGCCGGTTAAGTTTTCGAGGGCTGATTTCTTCTTGTGTGACATAAAGCCTTCTGTTTTTACGGCTAAAGCTTTCAGGGGAGCATTTGCAACCGTGTGGCACCATTTTTGAATGAATTGCCAAAAGTCAGATTTTTGATGAAATTGTGACCCCGGGGCTTAGGGATTTTTTCAAAAAAATCTTTTTCTGCCGGTTAAGTTGTGGAGGGCTGATTCCCTGTCCTGTGATAAAAAGCTTTCTGTTTCGACCGCCAAACCTTTCAGGGGAGCATTTGCAACCGTTTGGCACCATTTTTGAGCGAATTGCCGAAAGTCAGATTTTTAATGAAATTGTGACCCCGGGGGTTAGGGATTTTTTCAAAAAATATTTTTCTGCCGGTTAAGTTTTCGAGGGCTGATTTCTTCTTCTGTGACATAAAGCCTTCTGTTTTTACGGCTAAACCTTTCAGGGGAGCATTTGCAACCGTTTGGCACCATTTTTGAGTGAATTGCCGAAAGTCAGATTTTTGATGAAATTGTGACCCCGGGGGTTAGGGATTTTTTCAAAAAATATTTTTCTGCCGGTTAAGTTTTCGAGGGCTGATTTCTTCTTCTGTGACATAAAGCCTTCTGTTTTTACGGCTAAACCTTTCAGGGGAGCATTTGCAACCGTTTGGCACCATTTTTGAGTGAATTGCCGAAAGTCAGATTTTTGATGAAATTGTGACCCCGGGGGTTAGGGATTTTTTCAAAAAATATTTTTCTGCTGGTTAAGTTTTCGAGGGCTGATTTCTTCTTCTGTGATAAAAAGCCTTCTGTTTTTACGGCTAAACCTTTCAGGGGAGCATTTGCAACCGTGTGGCACCATTTTTGAATGAATTGCCAAAAGTCAGATTTTTGATGAAATTGTGACCCCGGGTCTTAGGGATTTTTTCAAAAAAATCTTTTTCTGCCGGTTAAGTTGTGGAGGGCTGATTCCCTGTCCTGTGATAAAAAGCTTTCTGTTTCGACCGCCAAACCTTTCAGGGGAGCATTTGCAACCGTTTGGCACCATTTTTGAGCGAATTGCCGAAAGTCAGATTTTTGATGAAATTGTGACCCTGGGGCTTAGGGATTTTTTCAAAAAAATCTTTTTCTGCCGGTTAAGTTGTGGAGGGCTGATTCCCTGTCCTGTGATTAAAGGCCTTCTATTTTGACCGCCAAAGCTTTCAGGGAAGCATTTGCAACCGTGTGGCACCATTTTTGAGTGAATTGCCAAAAGTCAGATTTTTGGTGAAATTGTTACCCCGGGGGTTAGGGATTTTTTCAAAAAATATTTTTCTGCCGGTTAAGTTTTCGACCGCTGATTTCTTCTTCTGTGACAAAAAGCCTTCTGTTTTTACGGCTGAACCTTTCAGGGGAGCATTTGCAACAATTTGTCGCCATTTTTGAGTGAATTGCGGAAAGTTAGATTTTTGATGAAATTGTGACCCCGGGGCTTAGGGATTTTATCAAAAAAATCTTTTTCTGCCGGTTAAGTTGTGGAGGGCTGATTGCCTGTCCTGTGATAAAAAGCCTTCTGTTTCGACCGCCAAACCTTTCAGGGGAGCATTTGCAACCGTGTGGCCCCATTTTTGAATGAATTGCCAAAAGTCAGATTTTTTATGAAATTGTGACCCCGGGGCTTAGGGATTTTTTCAAAAAAATCTTTTTCTGCCGGTTAAGTTATGGAGGGCTGATTCCCTGTCCTGTGATTAAAAGCCTTCTGTTTCGACCGCCAAAGCTTTCAGGGGAGCATTTGCAACCGTTTGGCACCATTTTTGAGTGAATTGCCAAAAGTCAGATTTTTTATGAAATTGTGACCCCGGGGCTTAGGGATTTTTTCAAAAAAATCTTTTTCTGCCGGTTAAGTTGTGGAGGGATGATTCCCTGACCTGTGACATAAAGCCTTCTGTTTTTACGGCTAAACCTTTCAGGGGAGCATTTGCAACCGTGTGGCACCATTTTTGAATGAATTGCCAAAAGTCAGATTTTTGATGAAATTGTGACCCCGGGGCTTAGGGATTTTTTCAAAAAAATCTTTTTCTTCCGGTTAAGTTATGGAGGGCTGATTCCCTGTCCTGTGATTAAAAGCCTTCTGTTTCGACCGCCAAAGCTTTCAGGGGAGCATTTGCAACCGTTTGGCACCATTTTTGAGTGAATTGCCGAAAGTCAGATTTTTGGTGAAATTGTGACCCCGGGGGTTAGGGATTTTTTCAAAAAATATTTTTCTGCCGGTTAAGTTTTCGAGGGCTGATTTCTTCTTGTGTGACATAAAGCCTTCTGTTTTTACGGCTAAACCTTTCAGGGGAGCATTTGCAACCGTGTGGCACCATTTTTGAATGAATTGCCAAAAGTCAGATTTTTGATGAAATTGTGACCCCGGGGCTTAGGGATTTTTTCAAAAAAATCTTTTTCTGCCGGTTAAGTTGTGGAGGGCTGATTCCCTGTCCTGTGATAAAAAGCTTTCTGTTTCGACCGCCAAACCTTTCAGGGGAGCATTTGCAACCGTTTGGCACCATTTTTGAGCGAATTGCCGAAAGTCAGATTTTTAATGAAATTGTGACCCCGGGGGTTAGGGATTTTTTCAAAAAATATTTTTCTGCCGGTTAAGTTTTCGAGCGCTGATTTCTTCTTCTGTGACAAAAAGCCTTCTGTTTTTACGGCTAAACCTTTCAGGGGAGCATTTGCAACCATTTGTCGCCATTTTTGAGTGAATTGCGGAAAGTTAGATTTTTGATGAAATTGTGACCCCGGGACTTAGGGATTTTTTCAAAAAAATCTTTTTCTGCCGGTTAAGTTGTGGAGGGCTGATTCCCTGTCCTGTGATTAAAGGCCTTCTATTTTGACCGCCAAAGCTTTCAGGGGAGCATTTGCAACCGTGTGGCACCATTTTTGAGTGAATTGCCGAAAGTCAGATTTTTGGTGAAATTGTGATCCCGGGGGTTAGGGATTTTTTCAAAAAATATTTTTCTGCCGGTTAAGTTTTCGAGCGCTGATTTCTTCTTCTGTTACAAAAAGCCTTCTGTTTTTACGGCTAAACCTTTCAGGGGAGCATTTGCAACCATTTGTCGCCATTTTTGAGTGAATTGCCGAAAGTTAGATTTTTGATGAAATTGTGACCCCGGGGCTTAGGGATTTTATCAAAAAAATCTTTTTCTGCCGGTTAAGTTGTGGAGGGCTGATTCCCTGTCCTGTGATAAAAAACATTCGGTTTCGACCGCCAAAGCTTTCAGGGGAGCATTTGCAACCGTTTGGCACCATTCTTGAGTGAATTGCGAAAAGTCAGATTTTTGATGAAATTGTGACCCCGGGGCTTAGGGATTTTTTCAAAAAATCTTTTTCTGGCGGTTAAGTTGTCGAGGGCTGATTTCTTGTTCTGTGATAAAAAGCTTAGGGCTTAGGGATTTTTTCAAAAAAATCTTTTTCTGCCGGTTAAGTTGTGGAGGGCTGATTCCCTGTCCTGTGATTAAAGGCCTTCTATTTTGACCGCCAAAGCTTTCAGGGGAGCATTTGCAACCGTGTGGAACCATTTTTGAGTGAATTGCCGAAAGTCAGATTTTTGGTGAAATTGTTACCCCGGGGGTTAGGGATTTTTTCAAAAAATATTTTTCTGCCGGTTAAGTTTTCGAGCGCTGATTTCTTCTTCTGTGACAAAAAGCCTTCTGTTTTTACGGCTAAACCTTTCAGGGGAGCATTTGCAACCATTTGTCGCCATTTTTGAGTGAATTGCGGAAAGTTAGATTTTTGATGAAATTGTGACCCCGGGGCTTAGGGATTTTATCAAAAAAATCTTTTTCTGCCGGTTAAGTTGTGGAGGGCTGATTGCCTGTCCTGTGATAAAAAGCCTTCTGTTTCGACCGCCAAACCTTTCAGGGGAGCATTTGCAACCGTGTGGCCCCATTTTTGAATGAATTGCCAAAAGTCAGATTTTTTATGAAATTGTGACCCCGGGGCTTAGGGATTTTTTCAAAAAAATCTTTTTCTGCCGGTTAAGTTATGGAGGGCTGATTCCCTGTCCTGTGATTAAGAGACTTCTGTTTCGACCGCCAAAGCTTTCAGGGGAGCATTTGCAACCGTGTGGCACCATCATTGAGTGAATTGCGGAAAGTTAGATTTTTGATGAAATTGTGACCCCGGGGCTTAGGGATTTTTTCAAAAAAATCTTTTTCTGCCGGTTAAGTTGTGGAGGGCTGATTCCCTGACCTGTGATTAAAAGCCTTCTGTTTCGACCGCCAAACCTTTCAGGGGAGCATTTGCAACCGTTTGGCACCATTTTTGAGTGAATTGCCGAAAGTCAGATTTTTGATGAAATTGTGACCCCAGGGCTTAGGGATTTTTTCAAAAAAATCTTTTTCTGCCGGTTAAGTTGTGGAGGGCTGATTCCCTGTCCTGTGAGTAAAAGACTTCTGTTTCGACCGCCAGAGCTTTCAGGGGAGCATTTGCAACCGTGTGGCACCATTTTTGAGCGAATTGCCGAAAGTCAGATTTTTGATGAAATTGTGACCCCGGGGGTTAGGGATTTTTTCAAAAAATATTTTTCTGCCGGTTAAGTTTTCGAGGGCTGATTTCTTCTTCTGTGACATAAAGCCTTCTGTTTTTACGGCTAAACCTTTCAGGGGAGCATTTGCAACCGTGTGGCACCATTTTTGAATGAATTGCCAAAAGTCAGATTTTTGATGAAATTGTGACCCCGGGGCTTAGGGATTTTTTCAAAAAAATCTTTTTCTGCCGGTTAAGTTGTGGAGGGCTGATTCCCTGTCCTGTGATTAAAAGCCTTCTGTTTCGAACGCCAAACCTTTCAGGGGAGCATTTGCAACCGTTTGGCACCATTTTTGAGTGAATTGCCGAAAGTCAGATTTTTGATGAAATTGTGACCCCGGGGGTTAGGGATTTTTTCAAAAAATATTTTTCTGCCGGTTAAGTTTTCGAGGGCTGATTTCTTCTTCTGTGACATAAAGCCTTCTGTTTTTACGGCTAAACCTTTCAGGGGAGCATTTGCAACCGTGTGGCACCATTTTTGAATGAATTGCCAAAAGTCAGATTTTTGATGAAATTGTGACCCCGGGTCTTAGGGATTTTTTCAAAAAAATCTTTTTCTGCCGGTTAAGTTGTGGAGGGCTGATTCCCTGTCCTGTGATAAAAAGCTTTCTGTTTCGACCGCCAAACCTTTCAGGGGAGCATTTGCAACCGTTTGGCACCATTTTTGAGTGAATTGCCGAAAGTCAGATTTTTGATGAAATTGTGACCCCGGGGGTTAGGGATTTTTTCAAAAAATATTTTTCTGCCGGTTAAGTTTTCGAGGGCTGATTTCTTCTTCTGTGACATAAAGCCTTCTGTTTTTACGGCTAAACCTTTCAGGGGAGCATTTGCAACCGTGTGGCACCATTTTTGAATGAATTGCCAAAAGTCAGATTTTTGATGAAATTGTGACCCCGGGTCTTAGGGATTTTTTCAAAAAAATCTTTTTCTGCCGGTTAAGTTGTGGAGGGCTGATTCCCTGTCCTGTGATAAAAAGCTTTCTGTTTCGACCGCCAAACCTTTCAGGGGAGCATTTGCAACCGTTTGGCACCATTTTTGAGCGAATTGCCGAAAGTCAGATTTTTGATGAAATTGTGACCCTGGGGCTTAGGGATTTTTTCAAAAAAATCTTTTTCTGCCGGTTAAGTTGTGGAGGGCTGATTCCCTGTCCTGTGATTAAAGGCCTTCTATTTTGACCGCCAAAGCTTTCAGGGAAGCATTTGCAACCGTGTGGCACCATTTTTGAGTGAATTGCCAAAAGTCAGATTTTTGGTGAAATTGTTACCCCGGGGGTTAGGGATTTTTTTCCAAAAATATTTTTCTGCCGGTTAAGTTTTCGACCGCTGATTTCTTCTTCTGTGACAAAAAGCCTTCTGTTTTTACGGCTGAACCTTTCAGGGGAGCATTTGCAACAATTTGTCGCCATTTTTGAGTGAATTGCGGAAAGTTAGATTTTTGATGAAATTGTGACCCCGGGGCTTAGGGATTTTATCAAAAAAATCTTTTTCTGCCGGTTAAGTTGTGGAGGGCTGATTGCCTGTCCTGTGATAAAAAGCCTTCTGTTTCGACCGCCAAACCTTTCAGGGGAGCATTTGCAACCGTGTGGCCCCATTTTTGAATGAATTGCCAAAAGTCAGATTTTTGATGAAATTGTGACCCCGGGTCTTAGGGATTTTTTCAAAAAAATCTTTTTCTGCCGGTTAAGTTCTGGAGGGCTGATTCCCTGTCCTGTGAGTAAAAGACTTCTGTTTCGACCGCCAGAGCTTTCAGGGGAGCATTTGCAACCGTGTGGCACCATTTTTGAGCGAATTGCCGAAAGTCAGATTTTTGATGAAATTGTGACCCCGGGGGTTAGGGATTTTTTCAAAAAATATTTTTCTGCCGGTTAAGTTTTCGAGGGCTGATTTCTTCTTCTGTGACATAAAGCCTTCTGTTTTTACGGCTAAACCTTTCAGGGGAGCATTTGCAACCGTTTGGCACCATTTTTGAGTGAATTGCCGAAAGTCAGATTTTTGATGAAATTGTGACCCCGGGGGTTAGGGATTTTTTCAAAAAATATTTTTCTGCCGGTTAAGTTTTCGAGGGCTGATTTCTTCTTCTGTGACATAAAGCCTTCTGTTTTTACGGCTAAACCTTTCAGGGGAGCATTTGCAACCGTGTGGCACCATTTTTGAATGAATTGCCAAAAGTCAGATTTTTGATGAAATTGTGACCCCGGGTCTTAGGGATTTTTTCAAAAAAATCTTTTTCTGCCGGTTAAGTTGTGGAGGGCTGATTCCCTGTCCTGTGATAAAAAGCTTTCTGTTTCGACCGCCAAACCTTTCAGGGGAGCATTTGCAACCGTTTGGCACCATTTTTGAGCGAATTGCCGAAAGTCAGATTTTTGATGAAATTGTGACCCTGGGGCTTAGGGATTTTTTCAAAAAAATCTTTTTCTGCCGGTTAAGTTGTGGAGGGCTGATTCCCTGTCCTGTGATTAAAGGCCTTCTATTTTGACCGCCAAAGCTTTCAGGGAAGCATTTGCAACCGTGTGGCACCATTTTTGAGTGAATTGCCAAAAGTCAGATTTTTGGTGAAATTGTTACCCCGGGGGTTAGGGATTTTTTTCCAAAAATATTTTTCTGCCGGTTAAGTTTTCGACCGCTGATTTCTTCTTCTGTGACAAAAAGCCTTCTGTTTTTACGGCTGAACCTTTCAGGGGAGCATTTGCAACAATTTGTCGCCATTTTTGAGTGAATTGCGGAAAGTTAGATTTTTGATGAAATTGTGACCCCGGGGCTTAGGGATTTTATCAAAAAAATCTTTTTCTGCCGGTTAAGTTGTGGAGGGCTGATTGCCTGTCCTGTGATAAAAAGCCTTCTGTTTCGACCGCCAAACCTTTCAGGGGAGCATTTGAAACCGTGTGGCCCCATTTTTGAATGAATTGCCAAAAGTCAGATTTTTTATGAAATTGTGACCCCGGGGCTTAGGGATTTTTTCAAAAAAATCTTTTTCTGCCGGTTAAGTTATGGAGGGCTGATTCCCTGTCCTGTGATTAAAAGCCTTCTGTTTCGACCGCCAAAGCTTTCAGGGGAGCATTTGCAACCGTTTGGCACCATTTTTGAGTGAATTGCCAAAAGTCAGATTTTTTATGAAATTGTGACCCCGGGGCTTAGGGATTTTTTCAAAAAAATCTTTTTCTGCCGGTTAAGTTGTGGAGGGATGATTCCCTGACCTGTGACATAAAGCCTTCTGTTTTTACGGCTAAACCTTTCAGGGGAGCATTTGCAACCGTGTGGCACCATTTTTGAATGAATTGCCAAAAGTCAGATTTTTGATGAAATTGTGACCCCGGGGCTTAGGGATTTTTTCAAAAAAATCTTTTTCTTCCGGTTAAGTTATGGAGGGCTGATTCCCTGTCCTGTGATTAAAAGCCTTCTGTTTCGACCGCCAATGCTTTCAGGGGAGCATTTGCAACCGTTTGGCACCATTTTTGAGTGAATTGCCGAAAGTCAGATTTTTGATGAAATTGTGACCCCGGGGCTTAGGGATTTTTTCAAAAAAATCTTTTTCTGCCGGTTAAGTTGTGGAGGGCTGATTCCCTGTCCTGTGATTAAAGGCCTTCTATTTTGACCGCCAAAGCTTTCAGGGGAGCATTTGCAACCGTGTGGCACCATTTTTCAGTGAATTGCCGAAAGTCAGATTTTTGGTGAAATTGTGACCCCGGGGGTTAGGGATTTTTTCAAAAAATATTTTTCTGCCGGTTAAGTTTTCGAGGGCTGATTTCTTCTTGTGTGACATAAAGCCTTCTGTTTTTACGGCTAAACCTTTCAGGGGAGCATTTGCAACCGTGTGGCACCATTTTTGAATGAATTGCCAAAAGTCAGATTTTTGATGAAATTGTGACCCCGGGGCTTAGGGATTTTTTCAAAAAAATCTTTTTCTGCCGGTTAAGTTGTGGAGGGCTGATTCCCTGTCCTGTGATAAAAAGCTTTCTGTTTCGACCGCCAAACCTTTCAGGGGAGCATTTGCAACCGTTTGGCACCATTTTTGAGTGAATTGCCGAAAGTCAGATTTTTGATGAAATTGTGACCCCGGGGGTTAGGGATTTTTTCAAAAACATCTTTTTCTGCCGGTTAAGATTTCGAGGGCTGATTTCTTCTTCTGTGACAAAAAGCCTTCTGTTTTTACGGCTAAACCTTTCAGGGGAGCATTTGCAACCATTTGTCGCCATTTTTGAGTGAATTGCGGAAAGTTAGATTTTTGATGAAATTGTGACCCCGGGGCTTAGGGATTTTATCAAAAAAATCTTTTTCTGCCGGTTAAGTTGTGGAGGGCTGATTGCCTGTCCTGTGATAAAAAGCCTTCTGTTTCGACCGCCAAACCTTTCAGGGGAGCATTTGCAACCGTGTGGCCCCATTTTTGAATGAATTGCCAAAAGTCAGATTTTTTATGAAATTGTGACCCCGGGGCTTAGGGATTTTTTCAAAAAAATCTTTTTCTGCCGGTTAAGTTATGGAGGGCTGATTCCCTGTCCTGTGATTAAAAGCCTTCTGTTTCGACCGCCAAAGCTTTCAGGGGAGCATTTGCAACCGTGTGGCAGCATTATTGAGTGAATTGCCAAAAGTCAGATTTTTTATGAAATTGTGACCCCGGGGCTTAGGGATTTTTTCAAAAAAATCTTTTTCTGCCGGTTAGGTTTTGGAGTGCTGATACCCTGTCCTGTGATTAAAAGCCTTCTGTTTCGACCGCCAAACCTTTCAGGGGAGCATTTGCAACCGTTTGGCACCATTTTTGAGTGAATTGCCGAAAGTCAGATTTTTGATGAAATTGTGACCCCGGGGCTTAGGGATTTTTTCAAAAAAATGTTTTTCTGCCGGTTAAGTTCTGGAGGGCTGATTCCCTGTCCTGTGAGTAAAAGACTTCTGTTTCGACCGCCAGAGCTTTCAGGGGAGCATTTGCAACCGTGTGGCACCATTTTTGAGCGAATTGCCGAAAGTCAGATTTTTGATGAAATTGTGACCCCGGGGGTTAGGGATTTTTTCAAAATATATTTTTCTGCCGGTTAAGTTTTCGAGGGCTGATTTCTTCTTCTGTGACATAAAGCCTTCTGTTTTTACGGCTAAACCTTTCAGGGGAGCATTTGCAACCGTTTGGCACCATTTTTGAGTGAATTGCCGAAAGTCAGATTTTTGATGAAATTGTGACCCGGGTCTTAGGGATTTTTTCAAAAAAATCTTTTTCTGCCGGTTAAGTTGTGGAGGGCTGATTCCCTGTCCTGTGATAAAAAGCTTTCTGTTTCGACCGCCAAACCTTTCAGGGGAGCATTTGCAACCGTTTGGCACCATTTTTGAGTGAATTGCCGAAAGTCAGATTTTTGATGAAATTGTGACCCCGGGGCTTAGGGATTTTTTTCAAAAAAATCTTTTTCTGCCGGTTAGGTTTTGGAGTGCTGATACCCTGTCCTGTGATTAAAAGCCTTCTGTTTCGACCGCCAAACCTTTCAGGGGAGCATTTGCAACCGTTTGGCACCATTTTTGAGTGAATTGCCGAAAGTCAGATTTTTGATGAAATTGTGACCCCGGGGCTTAGGGATTTTTTCAAAAAAATGTTTTTCTGCCGGTTAAGTTCTGGAGGGCTGATTCCCTGTCCTGTGAGTAAAAGACTTCTGTTTCGACCGCCAGAGCTTTCAGGGGAGCATTTGCAACCGTGTGGCACCATTTTTGAGCGAATTGCCGAAAGTCAGATTTTTGATGAAATTGTGACCCCGGGGGTTAGGGATTTTTTCAAAATATATTTTTCTGCCGGTTAAGTTTTCGAGGGCTGATTTCTTCTTCTGTGACATAAAGCCTTCTGTTTTTACGGCTAAACCTTTCAGGGGAGCATTTGCAACCGTTTGGCACCATTTTTGAGTGAATTGCCGAAAGTCAGATTTTTGATGAAATTGTGACCCCGGGTCTTAGGGATTTTTTCAAAAAAATCTTTTTCTGCCGGTTAAGTTGTGGAGGGCTGATTCCCTGTCCTGTGATAAAAAGCTTTCTGTTTCGACCGCCAAACCTTTCAGGGGAGCATTTGCAACCGTTTGGCACCATTTTTGAGTGAATTGCCGAAAGTCAGATTTTTGATGAAATTGTGACCCCGGGGCTTAGGGATTTTTTCAAAAAAATCTTTTTCTGCCGGTTAAGTTGTGGAGGGCTGATTCCCTGTCCTGTGATTAAAGGCCTTCTATTTTGACCGCCAAAGCTTTCAGGGGAGCATTTGCAACCGTGTGGCACCATTTTTCAGTGAATTGCCGAAAGTCAGATTTTTGGTGAAATTGTTACCCCGGGGGTTAGGGATTTTTTCAAAAAATATTTTTCTGCCGGTTAAGTTTTCGAGCGCTGATTTCTTCTTCTGTGACAAAAAGCCTTCTGTTTTTACGGCTAAACCTTTCAGGGGAGCATTTGCAACCGTGTGGCACCATTTTTGAGTCAATTGCGGAAAGTCAGATTTTTGATGAAATTGTGACCCCGGGGGTTAGGGATTTTTTCAAAAAATATTTTTCTGCCGGTTAAGTTTTCAAGGGCTGATTTCTTCTTCTGTGACATAAAGCCTTAGGGATTTTTTCAAAAAAATCTTTTTCTGCCGGTTAAGTTGTGGAGGGCTGATTGCCTGTCCTGTGATAAAAAGCTTTCTGTTTCGACCGCCAAACCTTTCAGGGGAGCATTTGCAACCGTGTGGCACCATTTTTGAGTGAATTGCCGAAAGTCAGATTTTTGATGAAATTGTGACCCCGGGGGTTAGGGATTTTTTCAAAAAATATTTTTCTGCCGGTTAAGTTTTCAAGGGCTGATTTCTTCTTCTGTGACATAAAGCCTTCTGTTTTTACGGCTAAACCTTTCAGGGGAGCATTTGCAACCGTGTGGCACCATTTTTGAATGAATTGCCAAAAGTCAGATTTTTGATGAAATTGTGACCCCAGGGCTTAGGGATTTTTTCAAAAAAATCTTTTTCTGCCGGTTAAGTTGTGGAGGGATGATTCCCTGACCTGTGATTAAAAGCCTTCTGTTTCGACCGCCAAACCTTTCAGGGGAGCATTTGCAACCGTTTGGCACCATTTTTGAGTGAATTGCCGAAAGTCAGATTTTTGATGAAATTGTGACCCCGGGGGTTAGGGATTTTTTCAAAAAATATTTTTCTGCCGGTTAAGTTTTCGAGGGCTGATTTCTTCTTGTGTGACATAAAGCCTTCTGTTTTTACGGCTAAACCTTTCAGGGGAGCATTTGCAACCGTGTGGCACCATTTTTGATTGAATTGCCAAAAGTCAGATTTTTGATGAAATTGTGACCCCGGGGCTTAGGGATTTTTTCAAAAAATATTTTTCTGCCGGTTAAGTTGTCGAGGGCTGATTTCTTCTTCTGTGATAAAAAGCCTTCTGTTTTTACAGCCAAACCTTTCAGGGGAGCACTTGCAACCGTGTGGCACCATTTTTGAGTGAATTGGCGAAAGTCAGATTTTTGATGAAATTGTGACCCCTGGGTCTTAGGGATTTTTTTTTAAAAAATCTTTTTCTGCCGGTTAAGTTGTGGAGGGTTGATTCCCTGTCCTGTGATAAAAAGCCTTCTGTTTCGAACGCCAAAGCTTTCAGGGGAGCATTTGCAACCGTGTGGCACCATTTTTGAGTGAATTGCCGAAAGTCAGATTTTTGATGAAATTGTGACCCCGGGTCTTAGGGATTTTTTGAAAAAAATCTTTTTTTGCCGGTTAAGTTTTGGAGGGCTGATTCCCTGTCCTGTGATTAAAAGACTTCTGTTTCGACCGCCAAACCTTTCAGGGGAGCATTTGCAACCGTGTGGCTCCATTTTTGAGTGAATTGCCGAAAGTCAAATTTTTGATGAAATTGTGACCCCTGGGTCTTAGGGATTTTTTTAAAAAAATCTTTTTCTGCCGGTTAAGTTGTGGAGGGTTGATTCCCTGTCCTGTGATAAAAAGCCTTCTGTTTCGAACGCCAAAGCTTTCAGGGGAGCATTTGCAACCGTGTGGCTCCATTTTTGAGTGAATTGCCGAAAGTCAGATTATTGGTGAAATTGTGACCCCGGGGGTTAGGGATTTTTTCAAGAAATATTTTTCTGCCGGTTAAGTTTTCGAGGGCTGATTTCTTCTTCTGTGACATAAAGCCTTCTGTTTTTACGGCTAAACCTTTCAGGGGAGCATTTGCAACCGTGTGGCACCATTTTTGAATGAATTGCCAAAAGTCAGATTTTTGATGAAATTGTGACCCCAGGGCTTAGGGATTTTTTCAAAAAAATCTTTTTCTGCCGGTTAAGTTGTGGAGGGATGATTCCCTGACCTGTGATTAAAAGCCTTCTGTTTCGACCGCCAAACCTTTCAGGGGAGCATTTGCAACCGTTTGGCACCATTTTTGAGTGAATTGCCGAAAGTCAGATTTTTGATGAAATTGTGACCCCGGGGGTTAGGGATTTTTTCAAAAAATATTTTTCTGCCGGTTAAGTTTTCGAGGGCTGATTTCTTCTTCTGTGACATAAAGCCTTCTGTTTTTACGGCTAAACCTTTCAGGGGAGCATTTGCAACCGTTTGGCACCATTTTTGAGTGAATTGCCGAAAGTCAGATTTTTGATGAAATTGTGACCCCGGGTCTTAGGGATTTTTTCAAAAAAATCTTTTTCTGCCGGTTAAGTTGTGGAGGGCTGATTCCCTGTCCTGTGATAAAAAGCTTTCTGTTTCGACCGCCAAACCTTTCAGGGGAGCATTTGCAACCGTTTGGCACCATTTTTGAGTGAATTGCCGAAAGTCAGATTTTTGATGAAATTGTGACCCCGGGGCTTAGGGATTTTTTCAAAAAAATCTTTTTCTGCCGGTTAAGTTGTGGAGGGCTGATTCCCTGTCCTGTGATTAAAGGCCTTCTATTTTGACCGCCAAAGCTTTCAGGGGAGCATTTGCAACCGTGTGGCACCATTTTTCAGTGAATTGCCGAAAGTCAGATTTTTGGTGAAATTGTTACCCCGGGGGTTAGGGATTTTTTCAAAAAATATTTTTCTGCCGGTTAAGTTTTCGAGCGCTGATTTCTTCTTCTGTGACAAAAAGCCTTCTGTTTTTACGGCTAAACCTTTCAGGGGAGCATTTGCAACCGTGTGGCACCATTTTTGAGTCAATTGCGGAAAGTCAGATTTTTGATGAAATTGTGACCCCGGGGCTTAGGGATTTTTTCAAAAAAATCTTTTTCTGCCGGTTAAGTTGTGGAGGGCTGATTGCCTGTCCTGTGATAAAAAGCTTTCTGTTTCGACCGCCAAACCTTTCAGGGGAGCATTTGCAACCGTGTGGCACCATTTTTGAGTGAATTGCCGAAAGTCAGATTTTTGATGAAATTGTGACCCCGGGGGTTAGGGATTTTTTCAAAAAATATTTTTCTGCCGGTTAAGTTTTCAAGGGCTGATTTCTTCTTCTGTGACATAAAGCCTTCTGTTTTTACGGCTAAACCTTTCAGGGGAGCATTTGCAACCGTGTGGCACCATTTTTGAATGAATTGCCAAAAGTCAGATTTTTGATGAAATTGTGACCCCAGGGCTTAGGGATTTTTTCAAAAAAATCTTTTTCTGCCGGTTAAGTTGTGGAGGGATGATTCCCTGACCTGTGATTAAAAGCCTTCTGTTTCGACCGCCAAACCTTTCAGGGGAGCATTTGCAACCGTTTGGCACCATTTT
Organism: Podarcis gaigeae; assembly: GCF_964106915.1. Taxonomy (NCBI): domain Eukaryota; kingdom Metazoa; phylum Chordata; class Lepidosauria; order Squamata; family Lacertidae; genus Podarcis; species Podarcis gaigeae. The sequence goes on from NW_028153311.1 coordinate 114,850, forward strand.
TGAGTGAATTGCCGAAAGTCAGATTTTTGATGAAATTGTGACCCCGGGGGTTAGGGATTTTTTCAAAAAATATTTTTCTGCCGGTTAAGTTTTCGAGGGCTGATTTCTTCTTGTGTGACATAAAGCCTTCTGTTTTTACGGCTAAACCTTTCAGGGGAGCATTTGCAACCGTGTGGCACCATTTTTGATTGAATTGCCAAAAGTCAGATTTTTGATGAAATTGTGACCCCGGGGCTTAGGGATTTTTTCAAAAAATATTTTTCTGCCGGTTAAGTTGTCGAGGGCTGATTTCTTCTTCTGTGATAAAAAGCCTTCTGTTTTTACAGCCAAACCTTTCAGGGGAGCACTTGCAACCGTGTGGCACCATTTTTGAGTGAATTGGCGAAAGTCAGATTTTTGATGAAATTGTGACCCCTGGGTCTTAGGGATTTTTTTTTAAAAAATCTTTTTCTGCCGGTTAAGTTGTGGAGGGTTGATTCCCTGTCCTGTGATAAAAAGCCTTCTGTTTCGAACGCCAAAGCTTTCAGGGGAGCATTTGCAACCGTGTGGCACCATTTTTGAGTGAATTGCCGAAAGTCAGATTTTTGATGAAATTGTGACCCCGGGGCTTAGGGATTTTATCAAAAAAATCTTTTTCTGCCGGTTAAGTTGTGGAGGGCTGATTGCCTGTCCTGTGATAAAAAGCCTTCTGTTTCGACCGCCAAACCTTTCAGGGGAGCATTTGCAACCGTGTGGCCCCATTTTTGAATGAATTGCCAAAAGTCAGATTTTTTATGAAATTGTGACCCCGGGGCTTAGGGATTTTTTCAAAAAAATCTTTTTCTGCCGGTTAAGTTATGGAGGGCTGATTCCCTGTCCTGTGATTAAAAGCCTTCTGTTTCGACCGCCAAAGCTTTCAGGGGAGCATTTGCAACCGTGTGGCAGCATTATTGAGTGAATTGCCAAAAGTCAGATTTTTTATGAAATTGTGACCCCGGGGCTTAGGGATTTTTTCAAAAAAATCTTTTTCTGCCGGTTAGGTTTTGGAGTGCTGATACCCTGTCCTGTGATTAAAAGCCTTCTGTTTCGACCGCCAAACCTTTCAGGGGAGCATTTGCAACCGTTTGGCACCATTTTTGAGTGAATTGCCGAAAGTCAGATTTTTGATGAAATTGTGACCCCGGGGCTTAGGGATTTTTTCAAAAAAATGTTTTTCTGCCGGTTAAGTTCTGGAGGGCTGATTCCCTGTCCTGTGAGTAAAAGACTTCTGTTTCGACCGCCAGAGCTTTCAGGGGAGCATTTGCAACCGTGTGGCACCATTTTTGAGCGAATTGCCGAAAGTCAGATTTTTGATGAAATTGTGACCCCGGGGGTTAGGGATTTTTTCAAAATATATTTTTCTGCCGGTTAAGTTTTCGAGGGCTGATTTCTTCTTCTGTGACATAAAGCCTTCTGTTTTTACGGCTAAACCTTTCAGGGGAGCATTTGCAACCGTTTGGCACCATTTTTGAGTGAATTGCCGAAAGTCAGATTTTTGATGAAATTGTGACCCGGGTCTTAGGGATTTTTTCAAAAAAATCTTTTTCTGCCGGTTAAGTTGTGGAGGGCTGATTCCCTGTCCTGTGATAAAAAGCTTTCTGTTTCGACCGCCAAACCTTTCAGGGGAGCATTTGCAACCGTTTGGCACCATTTTTGAGTGAATTGCCGAAAGTCAGATTTTTGATGAAATTGTGACCCCGGGGCTTAGGGATTTTTTTCAAAAAAATCTTTTTCTGCCGGTTAGGTTTTGGAGTGCTGATACCCTGTCCTGTGATTAAAAGCCTTCTGTTTCGACCGCCAAACCTTTCAGGGGAGCATTTGCAACCGTTTGGCACCATTTTTGAGTGAATTGCCGAAAGTCAGATTTTTGATGAAATTGTGACCCCGGGGCTTAGGGATTTTTTCAAAAAAATGTTTTTCTGCCGGTTAAGTTCTGGAGGGCTGATTCCCTGTCCTGTGAGTAAAAGACTTCTGTTTCGACCGCCAGAGCTTTCAGGGGAGCATTTGCAACCGTGTGGCACCATTTTTGAGCGAATTGCCGAAAGTCAGATTTTTGATGAAATTGTGACCCCGGGGGTTAGGGATTTTTTCAAAATATATTTTTCTGCCGGTTAAGTTTTCGAGGGCTGATTTCTTCTTCTGTGACATAAAGCCTTCTGTTTTTACGGCTAAACCTTTCAGGGGAGCATTTGCAACCGTTTGGCACCATTTTTGAGTGAATTGCCGAAAGTCAGATTTTTGATGAAATTGTGACCCCGGGTCTTAGGGATTTTTTCAAAAAAATCTTTTTCTGCCGGTTAAGTTGTGGAGGGCTGATTCCCTGTCCTGTGAGTAAAAGCCTTCTGTTTCGACCGCCAAACCTTTCAGGGGAGCATTTGCAACCGTGTGGCACCATTTTTGATTGAATTGCCAAAAGTCAGATTTTTGATGAAATTGTGACCCCGGGGCTTAGGGATTTTTTCAAAAAATATTTTTCTGCCGGTTAAGTTGTCGAGGGCTGATTTCTTCTTCTGTGATAAAAAGCCTTCTGTTTTTACAGCCAAACCTTTCAGGGGAGCACTTGCAACCGTGTGGCACCATTTTTGAGTGAATTGGCGAAAGTCAGATTTTTGATGAAATTGTGACCACTGGGTCTTAGGGATTTTTTTTTAAAAAATCTTTTTCTGCCGGTTAAGTTGTGGAGGGTTGATTCCCTGTCCTGTGATAAAAAGCCTTCTGTTTCGAACGCCAAAGCTTTCAGGGGAGCATTTGCAACCGTGTGGCACCATTTTTGAGTGAATTGCCGAAAGTCAGATTTTTGATGAAATTGTGACCCCGGGGCTTAGGGATTTTATCAAAAAAATCTTTTTCTGCCGGTTAAGTTGTGGAGGGCTGATTGCCTGTCCTGTGATAAAAAGCCTTCTGTTTCGACCGCCAAACCTTTCAGGGGAGCATTTGCAACCGTGTGGCCCCATTTTTGAATGAATTGCCAAAAGTCAGATTTTTTATGAAATTGTGACCCCGGGGCTTAGGGATTTTTTCAAAAAAATCTTTTTCTGCCGGTTAAGTTATGGAGGGCTGATTCCCTGTCCTGTGATTAAAAGCCTTCTGTTTCGACCGCCAAAGCTTTCAGGGGAGCATTTGCAACCGTGTGGCAGCATTATTGAGTGAATTGCCAAAAGTCAGATTTTTTATGAAATTGTGACCCCGGGGCTTAGGGATTTTTTCAAAAAAATCTTTTTCTGCCGGTTAGGTTTTGGAGTGCTGATACCCTGTCCTGTGATTAAAAGCCTTCTGTTTCGACCGCCAAACCTTTCAGGGGAGCATTTGCAACCGTTTGGCACCATTTTTGAGTGAATTGCCGAAAGTCAGATTTTTGATGAAATTGTGACCCCGGGGCTTAGGGATTTTTTCAAAAAAATGTTTTTCTGCCGGTTAAGTTCTGGAGGGCTGATTCCCTGTCCTGTGAGTAAAAGACTTCTGTTTCGACCGCCAGAGCTTTCAGGGGAGCATTTGCAACCGTGTGGCACCATTTTTGAGCGAATTGCCGAAAGTCAGATTTTTGATGAAATTGTGACCCCGGGGGTTAGGGATTTTTTCAAAATATATTTTTCTGCCGGTTAAGTTTTCGAGGGCTGATTTCTTCTTCTGTGACATAAAGCCTTCTGTTTTTACGGCTAAACCTTTCAGGGGAGCATTTGCAACCGTTTGGCACCATTTTTGAGTGAATTGCCGAAAGTCAGATTTTTGATGAAATTGTGACCCGGGTCTTAGGGATTTTTTCAAAAAAATCTTTTTCTGCCGGTTAAGTTGTGGAGGGCTGATTCCCTGTCCTGTGATAAAAAGCTTTCTGTTTCGACCGCCAAACCTTTCAGGGGAGCATTTGCAACCGTTTGGCACCATTTTTGAGTGAATTGCCGAAAGTCAGATTTTTGATGAAATTGTGACCCCGGGGCTTAGGGATTTTTTTCAAAAAAATCTTTTTCTGCCGGTTAGGTTTTGGAGTGCTGATACCCTGTCCTGTGATTAAAAGCCTTCTGTTTCGACCGCCAAACCTTTCAGGGGAGCATTTGCAACCGTTTGGCACCATTTTTGAGTGAATTGCCGAAAGTCAGATTTTTGATGAAATTGTGACCCCGGGGCTTAGGGATTTTTTCAAAAAAATGTTTTTCTGCCGGTTAAGTTCTGGAGGGCTGATTCCCTGTCCTGTGAGTAAAAGACTTCTGTTTCGACCGCCAGAGCTTTCAGGGGAGCATTTGCAACCGTGTGGCACCATTTTTGAGCGAATTGCCGAAAGTCAGATTTTTGATGAAATTGTGACCCCGGGGGTTAGGGATTTTTTCAAAATATATTTTTCTGCCGGTTAAGTTTTCGAGGGCTGATTTCTTCTTCTGTGACATAAAGCCTTCTGTTTTTACGGCTAAACCTTTCAGGGGAGCATTTGCAACCGTTTGGCACCATTTTTGAGTGAATTGCCGAAAGTCAGATTTTTGATGAAATTGTGACCCCGGGTCTTAGGGATTTTTTCAAAAAAATCTTTTTCTGCCGGTTAAGTTGTGGAGGGCTGATTCCCTGTCCTGTGATAAAAAGCTTTCTGTTTCGACCGCCAAACCTTTCAGGGGAGCATTTGCAACCGTTTGGCACCATTTTTGAGTGAATTGCCGAAAGTCAGATTTTTGATGAAATTGTGACCCCGGGGCTTAGGGATTTTTTCAAAAAAATCTTTTTCTGCCGGTTAAGTTGTGGAGGGCTGATTCCCTGTCCTGTGATTAAAGGCCTTCTATTTTGACCGCCAAAGCTTTCAGGGGAGCATTTGCAACCGTGTGGCACCATTTTTCAGTGAATTGCCGAAAGTCAGATTTTTGGTGAAATTGTTACCCCGGGGGTTAGGGATTTTTTCAAAAAATATTTTTCTGCCGGTTAAGTTTTCGAGCGCTGATTTCTTCTTCTGTGACAAAAAGCCTTCTGTTTTTACGGCTAAACCTTTCAGGGGAGCATTTGCAACCGTGTGGCACCATTTTTGAGTCAATTGCGGAAAGTCAGATTTTTGATGAAATTGTGACCCCGGGGCTTAGGGATTTTTTCAAAAAAATCTTTTTCTGCCGGTTAAGTTGTGGAGGGCTGATTGCCTGTCCTGTGATAAAAAGCTTTCTGTTTCGACCGCCAAACCTTTCAGGGGAGCATTTGCAACCGTGTGGCACCATTTTTGAGTGAATTGCCGAAAGTCAGATTTTTGATGAAATTGTGACCCCGGGGGTTAGGGATTTTTTCAAAAAATATTTTTCTGCCGGTTAAGTTTTCAAGGGCTGATTTCTTCTTCTGTGACATAAAGCCTTCTGTTTTTACGGCTAAACCTTTCAGGGGAGCATTTGCAACCGTGTGGCACCATTTTTGAATGAATTGCCAAAAGTCAGATTTTTGATGAAATTGTGACCCCAGGGCTTAGGGATTTTTTCAAAAAAATCTTTTTCTGCCGGTTAAGTTGTGGAGGGATGATTCCCTGACCTGTGATTAAAAGCCTTCTGTTTCGACCGCCAAACCTTTCAGGGGAGCATTTGCAACCGTTTGGCACCATTTTTGAGTGAATTGCCGAAAGTCAGATTTTTGATGAAATTGTGACCCCGGGGGTTAGGGATTTTTTCAAAAAATATTTTTCTGCCGGTTAAGTTTTCGAGGGCTGATTTCTTCTTGTGTGACATAAAGCCTTCTGTTTTTACGGCTAAACCTTTCAGGGGAGCATTTGCAACCGTGTGGCACCATTTTTGATTGAATTGCCAAAAGTCAGATTTTTGATGAAATTGTGACCCCGGGGCTTAGGGATTTTTTCAAAAAATATTTTTCTGCCGGTTAAGTTGTCGAGGGCTGATTTCTTCTTCTGTGATAAAAAGCCTTCTGTTTTTACAGCCAAACCTTTCAGGGGAGCACTTGCAACCGTGTGGCACCATTTTTGAGTGAATTGGCGAAAGTCAGATTTTTGATGAAATTGTGACCCCTGGGTCTTAGGGATTTTTTTTTAAAAAATCTTTTTCTGCCGGTTAAGTTGTGGAGGGTTGATTCCCTGTCCTGTGATAAAAAGCCTTCTGTTTCGAACGCCAAAGCTTTCAGGGGAGCATTTGCAACCGTGTGGCACCATTTTTGAGTGAATTGCCGAAAGTCAGATTTTTGATGAAATTGTGACCCCGGGTCTTAGGGATTTTTTGAAAAAAATCTTTTTTTGCCGGTTAAGTTTTGGAGGGCTGATTCCCTGTCCTGTGATTAAAAGACTTCTATTTCGACCGCCAAACCTTTCAGGGGAGCATTTGCAACCGTGTGGCTCCATTTTTGAGTGAATTGCCGAAAGTCAAATTTTTGATGAAATTGTGACCCCTGGGTCTTAGGGATTTTTTTAAAAAAATCTTTTTCTGCCGGTTAAGTTGTGGAGGGTTGATTCCCTGTCCTGTGATAAAAAGCCTTCTGTTTCGAACGCCAAAGCTTTCAGGGGAGCATTTGCAACCGTGTGGCTCCATTTTTGAGTGAATTGCCGAAAGTCAGATTATTGGTGAAATTGTGACCCCGGGGGTTAGGGATTTTTTCAAGAAATATTTTTCTGCCGGTTAAGTTGTGGAGGGCTGATTCCCTGTCCTGTGATAAAAAGCTTTCTGTTTCGACCGCCAAACCTTTCAGGGGAGCATTTGCAACCGTGTGGCACCATTTTTGAGTGAATTGCCGAAAGTCAGATTTTTGATGAAATTGTGACCCCGGGGGTTAGGGATTTTTTCAAAAAATATTTTTCTGCCGGTTAAGTTTTCGAGGGCTGATTTCTTCTTCTGTGACATAAAGCCTTCTGTTTTTACGGCTAAACCTTTCAGGGGAGCATTTGCAACCGTGTGGCACCATTTTTGAATGAATTGCCAAAAGTCAGATTTTTGATGAAATTGTGACCCCAGGGCTTAGGGATTTTTTCAAAAAAATCTTTTTCTGCCGGTTAAGTTGTGGAGGGATGATTCCCTGACCTGTGATTAAAAGCCTTCTGTTTCGACCGCCAAACCTTTCAGGGGAGCATTTGCAACCGTTTGGCACCATTTTTGAGTGAATTGCCGAAAGTCAGATTTTTGATGAAATTGTGACCCCGGGGGTTAGGGATTTTTTCAAAAAATATTTTTCTGCCGGTTAAGTTTTCGAGGGCTGATTTCTTCTTCTGTGACATAAAGCCTTCTGTTTTTACGGCTAAACCTTTCAGGGGAGCATTTGCAACCGTTTGGCACCATTTTTGAGTGAATTGCCGAAAGTCAGATTTTTGATGAAATTGTGACCCCGGGTCTTAGGGATTTTTTCAAAAAAATCTTTTTCTGCCGGTTAAGTTGTGGAGGGCTGATTCCCTGTCCTGTGATAAAAAGCTTTCTGTTTCGACCGCCAAACCTTTCAGGGGAGCATTTGCAACCGTTTGGCACCATTTTTGAGTGAATTGCCGAAAGTCAGATTTTTGATGAAATTGTGACCCCGGGGCTTAGGGATTTTTTCAAAAAAATCTTTTTCTGCCGGTTAAGTTGTGGAGGGCTGATTCCCTGTCCTGTGATTAAAGGCCTTCTATTTTGACCGCCAAAGCTTTCAGGGGAGCATTTGCAACCGTGTGGCACCATTTTTCAGTGAATTGCCGAAAGTCAGATTTTTGGTGAAATTGTTACCCCGGGGGTTAGGGATTTTTTCAAAAAATATTTTTCTGCCGGTTAAGTTTTCGAGCGCTGATTTCTTCTTCTGTGACAAAAAGCCTTCTGTTTTTACGGCTAAACCTTTCAGGGGAGCATTTGCAACCGTGTGGCACCATTTTTGAGTCAATTGCGGAAAGTCAGATTTTTGATGAAATTGTGACCCCGGGGCTTAGGGATTTTTTCAAAAAAATCTTTTTCTGCCGGTTAAGTTGTGGAGGGCTGATTGCCTGTCCTGTGATAAAAAGCTTTCTGTTTCGACCGCCAAACCTTTCAGGGGAGCATTTGCAACCGTGTGGCACCATTTTTGAGTGAATTGCCGAAAGTCAGATTTTTGATGAAATTGTGACCCCGGGGGTTAGGGATTTTTTCAAAAAATATTTTTCTGCCGGTTAAGTTTTCAAGGGCTGATTTCTTCTTCTGTGACATAAAGCCTTCTGTTTTTACGGCTAAACCTTTCAGGGGAGCATTTGCAACCGTGTGGCACCATTTTTGAATGAATTGCCAAAAGTCAGATTTTTGATGAAATTGTGACCCCAGGGCTTAGGGATTTTTTCAAAAAAATCTTTTTCTGCCGGTTAAGTTGTGGAGGGATGATTCCCTGACCTGTGATTAAAAGCCTTCTGTTTCGACCGCCAAACCTTTCAGGGGAGCATTTGCAACCGTTTGGCACCATTTTTGAGTGAATTGCCGAAAGTCAGATTTTTGATGAAATTGTGACCCCGGGGGTTAGGGATTTTTTCAAAAAATATTTTTCTGCCGGTTAAGTTTTCGAGGGCTGATTTCTTCTTGTGTGACATAAAGCCTTCTGTTTTTACGGCTAAACCTTTCAGGGGAGCATTTGCAACCGTGTGGCACCATTTTTGATTGAATTGCCAAAAGTCAGATTTTTGATGAAATTGTGACCCCGGGGCTTAGGGATTTTTTCAAAAAATATTTTTCTGCCGGTTAAGTTGTCGAGGGCTGATTTCTTCTTCTGTGATAAAAAGCCTTCTGTTTTTACAGCCAAACCTTTCAGGGGAGCACTTGCAACCGTGTGGCACCATTTTTGAGTGAATTGGCGAAAGTCAGATTTTTGATGAAATTGTGACCCCTGGGTCTTAGGGATTTTTTTTTTAAAAATCTTTTTCTGCCGGTTAAGTTGTGGAGGGTTGATTCCCTGTCTTGTGATAAAAAGCCTTCTGTTTCGAACGCCAAAGCTTTCAGGGGAGCATTTGCAACCGTGTGGCACCATTTTTGAGTGAATTGCCGAAAGTCAGATTTTTGATGAAATTGTGACCCCGGGGCTTAGGGATTTTATCAAAAAAATCTTTTTCTGCCGGTTAAGTTGTGGAGGGCTGATTGCCTGTCCTGTGATAAAAAGCCTTCTGTTTCGACCGCCAAACCTTTCAGGGGAGCATTTGCAACCGTGTGGCCCCATTTTTGAATGAATTGCCAAAAGTCAGATTTTTTATGAAATTGTGACCCCGGGGCTTAGGGATTTTTTCAAAAAAATCTTTTTCTGCCGGTTAAGTTATGGAGGGCTGATTCCCTGTCCTGTGATTAAAAGACTTCTGTTTCGACCGCCAAAGCTTTCAGGGGAGCATTTGCAACCGTGTGGCAGCATTATTGAGTGAATTGCCAAAAGTCAGATTTTTTATGAAATTGTGACCCCGGGGCTTAGGGATTTTTTCAAAAAAATCTTTTTCTGCCGGTTAGGTTTTGGAGTGCTGATACCCTGTCCTGTGATTAAAAGCCTTCTGTTTCGACCGCCAAACCTTTCAGGGGAGCATTTGCAACCGTTTGGCACCATTTTTGAGTGAATTGCCGAAAGTCAGATTTTTGATGAAATTGTGACCCCGGGGCTTAGGGATTTTTTCAAAAAAATGTTTTTCTGCCGGTTAAGTTCTGGAGGGCTGATTCCCTGTCCTGTGAGTAAAAGACTTCTGTTTCGACCGCCAGAGCTTTCAGGGGAGCATTTGCAACCGTGTGGCACCATTTTTGAGCGAATTGCCGAAAGTCAGATTTTTGATGAAATTGTGACCCCGGGGGTTAGGGATTTTTTCAAAATATATTTTTCTGCCGGTTAAGTTTTCGAGGGCTGATTTCTTCTTCTGTGACATAAAGCCTTCTGTTTTTACGGCTAAACCTTTCAGGGGAGCATTTGCAACCGTTTGGCACCATTTTTGAGTGAATTGCCGAAAGTCAGATTTTTGATGAAATTGTGACCCGGGTCTTAGGGATTTTTTCAAAAAAATCTTTTTCTGCCGGTTAAGTTGTGGAGGGCTGATTCCCTGTCCTGTGATAAAAAGCTTTCTGTTTCGACCGCCAAACCTTTCAGGGGAGCATTTGCAACCGTTTGGCACCATTTTTGAGTGAATTGCCGAAAGTCAGATTTTTGATGAAATTGTGACCCCGGGGCTTAGGGATTTTTTTCAAAAAAATCTTTTTCTGCCGGTTAGGTTTTGGAGTGCTGATACCCTGTCCTGTGATTAAAAGCCTTCTGTTTCGACCGCCAAACCTTTCAGGGGAGCATTTGCAACCGTTTGGCACCATTTTTGAGTGAATTGCCGAAAGTCAGATTTTTGATGAAATTGTGACCCCGGGGCTTAGGGATTTTTTCAAAAAAATGTTTTTCTGCCGGTTAAGTTCTGGAGGGCTGATTCCCTGTCCTGTGAGTAAAAGACTTCTGTTTCGACCGCCAGAGCTTTCAGGGGAGCATTTGCAACCGTGTGGCACCATTTTTGAGCGAATTGCCGAAAGTCAGATTTTTGATGAAATTGTGACCCCGGGGGTTAGGGATTTTTTCAAAATATATTTTTCTGCCGGTTAAGTTTTCGAGGGCTGATTTCTTCTTCTGTGACATAAAGCCTTCTGTTTTTACGGCTAAACCTTTCAGGGGAGCATTTGCAACCGTTTGGCACCATTTTTGAGTGAATTGCCGAAAGTCAGATTTTTGATGAAATTGTGACCCCGGGTCTTAGGGATTTTTTCAAAAAAATCTTTTTCTGCCGGTTAAGTTGTGGAGGGCTGATTCCCTGTCCTGTGATAAAAAGCTTTCTGTTTCGACCGCCAAACCTTTCAGGGGAGCATTTGCAACCGTTTGGCACCATTTTTGAGTGAATTGCCGAAAGTCAGATTTTTGATGAAATTGTGACCCCGGGGCTTAGGGATTTTTTCAAAAAAATCTTTTTCTGCCGGTTAAGTTGTGGAGGGCTGATTCCCTGTCCTGTGATTAAAGGCCTTCTATTTTGACCGCCAAAGCTTTCAGGGGAGCATTTGCAACCGTGTGGCACCATTTTTCAGTGAATTGCCGAAAGTCAGATTTTTGATGAAATTGTGACCCCGGGGCTTAGGGATTTTTTCAAAAAAATCTTTTTCTGCCGGTTAAGTTGTGGAGGGCTGATTGCCTGTCCTGTGATAAAAAGCTTTCTGTTTCGACCGCCAAACCTTTCAGGGGAGCATTTGCAACCGTGTGGCACCATTTTTGAGTGAATTGCCGAAAGTCAGATTTTTGATGAAATTGTGACCCCGGGGGTTAGGGATTTTTTCAAAAAATATTTTTCTGCCGGTTAAGTTTTCAAGGGCTGATTTCTTCTTCTGTGACATAAAGCCTTCTGTTTTTACGGCTAAACCTTTCAGGGGAGCATTTGCAACCGTGTGGCACCATTTTTGAATGAATTGCCAAAAGTCAGATTTTTGATGAAATTGTGACCCCAGGGCTTAGGGATTTTTTCAAAAAAATCTTTTTCTGCCGGTTAAGTTGTGGAGGGATGATTCCCTGACCTGTGATTAAAAGCCTTCTGTTTCGACCGCCAAACCTTTCAGGGGAGCATTTGCAACCGTTTGGCACCATTTTTGAGTGAATTGCCGAAAGTCAGATTTTTGATGAAATTGTGACCCCGGGGGTTAGGGATTTTTTCAAAAAATATTTTTCTGCCGGTTAAGTTTTCGAGGGCTGATTTCTTCTTGTGTGACATAAAGCCTTCTGTTTTTACGGCTAAACCTTTCAGGGGAGCATTTGCAACCGTGTGGCACCATTTTTGATTGAATTGCCAAAAGTCAGATTTTTGATGAAATTGTGACCCCGGGGCTTAGGGATTTTTTCAAAAAATATTTTTCTGCCGGTTAAGTTGTCGAGGGCTGATTTCTTCTTCTGTGATAAAAAGCCTTCTGTTTTTACAGCCAAACCTTTCAGGGGAGCACTTGCAACCGTGTGGCACCATTTTTGAGTGAATTGGCGAAAGTCAGATTTTTGATGAAATTGTGACCCCTGGGTCTTAGGGATTTTTTTTAAAAAAATCTTTTTCTGCCGGTTAAGTTGTGGAGGGTTGATTCCCTGTCCTGTGATAAAAAGCCTTCTGTTTCGAACGCCAAAGCTTTCAGGGGAGCATTTGCAACCGTGTGGCACCATTTTTGAGTGAATTGCCGAAAGTCAGATTTTTGATGAAATTGTGACCCCGGGTCTTAGGGATTTTTTGAAAAAAATCTTTTTTTGCCGGTTAAGTTTTGGAGGGCTGATTCCCTGTCCTGTGATTAAAAGACTTCTGTTTCGACCGCCAAACCTTTCAGGGGAGCATTTGCAACCGTGTGGCTCCATTTTTGAGTGAATTGCCGAAAGTCAAATTTTTGATGAAATTGTGACCCCTGGGTCTTAGGGATTTTTTTAAAAAAATCTTTTTCTGCCGGTTAAGTTGTGGAGGGTTGATTCCCTGTCCTGTGATAAAAAGCCTTCTGTTTCGAACGCCAAAGCTTTCAGGGGAGCATTTGCAACCGTGTGGCTCCATTTTTGAGTGAATTGCCGAAAGTCAGATTATTGGTGAAATTGTGACCCCGGGGGTTAGGGATTTTTTCAAGAAATATTTTTCTGCCGGTTAAGTTGTGGAGGGCTGATTCCCTGTCCTGTGATAAAAAGCTTTCTGTTTCGACCGCCAAACCTTTCAGGGGAGCATTTGCAACCGTGTGGCACCATTTTTGAGTGAATTGCCGAAAGTCAGATTTTTGATGAAATTGTGACCCCGGGGGTTAGGGATTTTTTCAAAAAATATTTTTCTGCCGGTTAAGTTTTCGAGGGCTGATTTCTTCTTCTGTGACATAAAGCCTTCTGTTTTTACGGCTAAACCTTTCAGGGGAGCATTTGCAACCGTGTGGCACCATTTTTGAATGAATTGCCAAAAGTCAGATTTTTGATGAAATTGTGACCCCAGGGCTTAGGGATTTTTTCAAAAAAATCTTTTTCTGCCGGTTAAGTTGTGGAGGGATGATTCCCTGACCTGTGATTAAAAGCCTTCTGTTTCGACCGCCAAACCTTTCAGGGGAGCATTTGCAACCGTTTGGCACCATTTTTGAGTGAATTGCCGAAAGTCAGATTTTTGATGAAATTGTGACCCCGGGGGTTAGGGATTTTTTCAAAAAATATTTTTCTGCCGGTTAAGTTTTCGAGGGCTGATTTCTTCTTCTGTGACATAAAGCCTTCTGTTTTTACGGCTAAACCTTTCAGGGGAGCATTTGCAACCGTTTGGCACCATTTTTGAGTGAATTGCCGAAAGTCAGATTTTTGATGAAATTGTGACCCCGGGTCTTAGGGATTTTTTCAAAAAAATCTTTTTCTGCCGGTTAAGTTGTGGAGGGCTGATTCCCTGTCCTGTGATAAAAAGCTTTCTGTTTCGACCGCCAAACCTTTCAGGGGAGCATTTGCAACCGTTTGGCACCATTTTTGAGTGAATTGCCGAAAGTCAGATTTTTGATGAAATTGTGACCCCGGGGCTTAGGGATTTTTTCAAAAAAATCTTTTTCTGCCGGTTAAGTTGTGGAGGGCTGATTCCCTGTCCTGTGATTAAAGGCCTTCTATTTTGACCGCCAAAGCTTTCAGGGGAGCATTTGCAACCGTGTGGCACCATTTTTCAGTGAATTGCCGAAAGTCAGATTTTTGGTGAAATTGTTACCCCGGGGGTTAGGGATTTTTTCAAAAAATATTTTTCTGCCGGTTAAGTTTTCGAGCGCTGATTTCTTCTTCTGTGACAAAAAGCCTTCTGTTTTTACGGCTAAACCTTTCAGGGGAGCATTTGCAACCGTGTGGCACCATTTTTGAGTCAATTGCGGAAAGTCAGATTTTTGATGAAATTGTGACCCCGGGGCTTAGGGATTTTTTCAAAAAAATCTTTTTCTGCCGGTTAAGTTGTGGAGGGCTGATTGCCTGTCCTGTGATAAAAAGCTTTCTGTTTCGACCGCCAAACCTTTCAGGGGAGCATTTGCAACCGTGTGGCACCATTTTTGAGTGAATTGCCGAAAGTCAGATTTTTGATGAAATTGTGACCCCGGGGGTTAGGGATTTTTTCAAAAAATATTTTTCTGCCGGTTAAGTTTTCAAGGGCTGATTTCTTCTTCTGTGACATAAAGCCTTCTGTTTTTACGGCTAAACCTTTCAGGGGAGCATTTGCAACCGTGTGGCACCATTTTTGAATGAATTGCCAAAAGTCAGATTTTTGATGAAATTGTGACCCCAGGGCTTAGGGATTTTTTCAAAAAAATCTTTTTCTGCCGGTTAAGTTGTGGAGGGATGATTCCCTGACCTGTGATTAAAAGCCTTCTGTTTCGACCGCCAAACCTTTCAGGGGAGCATTTGCAACCGTTTGGCACCATTTTTGAGTGAATTGCCGAAAGTCAGATTTTTGATGAAATTGTGACCCCGGGGGTTAGGGATTTTTTCAAAAAATATTTTTCTGCCGGTTAAGTTTTCGAGGGCTGATTTCTTCTTGTGTGACATAAAGCCTTCTGTTTTTACGGCTAAACCTTTCAGGGGAGCATTTGCAACCGTGTGGCACCATTTTTGATTGAATTGCCAAAAGTCAGATTTTTGATGAAATTGTGACCCCGGGGCTTAGGGATTTTTTCAAAAAATATTTTTCTGCCGGTTAAGTTGTCGAGGGCTGATTTCTTCTTCTGTGATAAAAAGCCTTCTGTTTTTACAGCCAAACCTTTCAGGGGAGCACTTGCAACCGTGTGGCACCATTTTTGAGTGAATTGGCGAAAGTCAGATTTTTGATGAAATTGTGACCCCTGGGTCTTAGGGATTTTTTTTTAAAAAATCTTTTTCTGCCGGTTAAGTTGTGGAGGGTTGATTCCCTGTCCTGTGATAAAAAGCCTTCTGTTTCGAACGCCAAAGCTTTCAGGGGAGCATTTGCAACCGTGTGGCACCATTTTTGAGTGAATTGCCGAAAGTCAGATTTTTGATGAAATTGTGACCCCGGGTCTTAGGGATTTTTTGAAAAAAATCTTTTTTTGCCGGTTAAGTTGTGGAGGGCTGATTCCCTGTCCTGTGATAAAAAGCCTTCTGTTTCGACCGCCAAACCTTTCAGGGGAGCATTTGCAACCGTGTGGCTCCATTTTTGAGTGAATTGCCGAAAGTCAAATTTTTGATGAAATTGTGACCCCTGGGTCTTAGGGATTTTTTTAAAAAAATCTTTTTCTGCCGGTTAAGTTGTGGAGGGTTGATTCCCTGTCCTGTGATAAAAAGCCTTCTGTTTCGAACGCCAAAGCTTTCAGGGGAGCATTTGCAACCGTGTGGCTCCATTTTTGAGTGAATTGCCGAAAGTCAGATTATTGGTGAAATTGTGACCCCGGGGGTTAGGGATTTTTTCAAGAAATATTTTTCTGCCGGTTAAGTTGTGGAGGGCTGATTCCCTGTCCTGTGATAAAAAGCTTTCTGTTTCGACCGCCAAACCTTTCAGGGGAGCATTTGCAACCGTGTGGCACCATTTTTGAGTGAATTGCCGAAAGTCAGATTTTTGATGAAATTGTGACCCCGGGGGTTAGGGATTTTTTCAAAAAATATTTTTCTGCCGGTTAAGTTTTCGAGGGCTGATTTCTTCTTCTGTGACATAAAGCCTTCTGTTTTTACGGCTAAACCTTTCAGGGGAGCATTTGCAACCGTGTGGCACCATTTTTGAATGAATTGCCAAAAGTCAGATTTTTGATGAAATTGTGACCCCAGGACTTAGGGATTTTTTCAAAAAAATCTTTTTCTGCCGGTTAAGTTGTGGAGGGATGATTCCCTGACCTGTGATTAAAAGCCTTCTGTTTCGACCGCCAAACCTTTCAGGGGAGCATTTGCAACCGTTTGGCACCATTTTTGAGTGAATTGCCGAAAGTCAGATTTTTGATGAAATTGTGACCCCGGGGGTTAGGGATTTTTTCAAAAAATATTTTTCTGCCGGTTAAGTTTTCGAGGGCTGATTTCTTCTTCTGTGACATAAAGCCTTCTGTTTTTACGGCTAAACCTTTCAGGGGAGCATTTGCAACCGTGTGGCACCATTTTTGAATGAATTGCCAAAAGTCAGATTTTTGATGAAATTGTGACCCCGGGGCTTAGGGATTTTTTCAAAAAAATCTTTTTCTGCCGGTTAAGTTGTGGAGGGCTGATTCCCTGTCCTGTGATAAAAAGCTTTCTGTTTCGACCGCCAAACCTTTCAGGGGAGCATTTGCAACCGTTTGGCACCATTTTTGAGTGAATTGCCGAAAGTCAGATTTTTGATGAAATTGTGACCCTGGGGCTTAGGGATTTTTTCAAAAACATCTTTTTCTGCCGGTTAAGTTATGGAGGGCTGATTCCCTGTCCTGTGATTAAAAGCCTTCTGTTTCGACCGCCAA
Organism: Podarcis gaigeae; assembly: GCF_964106915.1. Classification (NCBI taxonomy): domain Eukaryota; kingdom Metazoa; phylum Chordata; class Lepidosauria; order Squamata; family Lacertidae; genus Podarcis; species Podarcis gaigeae. The sequence continues at coordinate 131,160 of NW_028153311.1, forward strand.
AGCTTTCAGGGGAGCATTTGCAACCGTGTGGCAGCATTATTGAGTGAATTGCTGAAAGTTAGATTTTTGATGAAATTGTGACCCCGGGGGTTAGGGATTTTTTCAAAAAATATTTTTCTGCCGGTTAAGTTTTCGAGGGCTGATTTCTTCTTCTGTGACATAAAGCCTTCTGTTTTTACGGCTAAACCTTTCAGGGGAGCATTTGCAACCGTTTGGCAACATTTTTGAGTGAATTGCCGAAAGTCAGATTTTTGATGAAATTGTGACCCCGGGGGTTAGGGATTTTTTCAAAAAATATTTTTCTGCCGGTTAAGTTTTCGAGGGCTGATTTCTTCTTCTGTGACATAAAGCCTTCTGTTTTTACGGCTAAACTTTTCAGGGGAGCATTTGCAACCGTGTGGCACCATTTTTGAATGAATTGCCAAAAGTCAGATTTTTGATGAAATTGTGACCCCGGGTCTTAGGGATTTTTTCAAAAAAATGTTTTTCTGCCGGTTAAGTTGTGGAGGGCTGATTCCCTGTCCTGTGATAAAAAGCTTTCTGTTTCGACCGCCAAACCTTTCAGGGGAGCATTTGCAACCGTGTGGCACCATTTTTGAGTGAATTGCCGAAAGTCAGATTTTTGATGAAATTGTGACCCCGGGGGTTAGGGATTTTTTCAAAAAATATTTTTCTGCCGGTTAAGTTTTCGAGGGCTGATTTCTTCTTCTGTGACATAAAGCCTTCTGTTTTTACGGCTAAACCTTTCAGGGGAGCATTTGCAACCGTGTGGCACCATTTTTGAATGAATTGCCAAAAGTCAGATTTTTGATGAAATTGTGACCCCAGGGTTTAGGGATTTTTTCAAAAAAATCTTTTTCTGCCGGTTAAGTTGTGGAGGGCTGATTCCCTGACCTGTGATTAAAAGCCTTCTGTTTCGACCGCCAAACCTTTCAGGGGAGCATTTGCAACCGTTTGGCACCATTTTTGAGTGAATTGCCGAAAGTCAGATTTTTGATGAAATTGTGACCCCGGGGGTTAGGGATTTTTTCAAAAAATATTTTTCTGCCGGTTAAGTTTTCGAGGGCTGATTTCTTCTTCTGTGACATAAAGCCTTCTGTTTTTACGGCTAAACCTTTCAGGGGAGCATTTGCAACCGTGTGGCACCATTTTTGAATGAATTGCCAAAAGTCAGATTTTTGATGAAATTGTGACCCCGGGGCTTAGGGATTTTTTCAAAAAAATCTTTTTCTGCCGGTTAAGTTGTGGAGGGCTGATTCCCTGTCCTGTGATAAAAAGCTTTCTGTTTCGACCGCCAAACCTTTCAGGGGAGCATTTGCAACCGTTTGGCACCATTTTTGAGTGAATTGCCGAAAGTCAGATTTTTGATGAAATTGTGACCCCGGGGGTTAGGGATTTTTTCAAAAAATATTTTTCTGCCGGTTAAGTTTTCGAGGGCTGATTTCTTCTTCTGTGACATAAAGCCTTCTGTTTTTACGGCTAAACCTTTCAGGGGAGCATTTGCAACCGTTTGGCACCATTTTTGAGTGAATTGCCGAAAGTCAGATTTTTGATGAAATTGTGACCCCGGGTCTTAGGGATTTTTTCAAAAAAATCTTTTTCTGCCGGTTAAGTTGTGGAGGGCTGATTCCCTGTCCTGTGATAAAAAGCTTTCTGTTTCGACCGCCAAACCTTTCAGGGGAGCATTTGCAACCGTTTGGCACCATTTTTGAGTGAATTGCCGAAAGTCAGATTTTTGATGAAATTGTGACCCCGGGGCTTAGGGATTTTTTCAAAAAAATCTTTTTCTGCCGGTTAAGTTGTGGAGGGCTGATTCCCTGTCCTGTGATTAAAGGCCTTCTATTTTGACCGCCAAAGCTTTCAGGGGAGCATTTGCAACCGTGTGGCACCATTTTTCAGTGAATTGCCGAAAGTCAGATTTTTGGTGAAATTGTTACCCCGGGGGTTAGGGATTTTTTCAAAAAATATTTTTCTGCCGGTTAAGTTTTCGAGCGCTGATTTCTTCTTCTGTGACAAAAAGCCTTCTGTTTTTACGGCTAAACCTTTCAGGGGAGCATTTGCAACCGTGTGGCACCATTTTTGAGTCAATTGCGGAAAGTCAGATTTTTGATGAAATTGTGACCCCGGGGCTTAGGGATTTTTTCAAAAAAATCTTTTTCTGCCGGTTAAGTTGTGGAGGGCTGATTGCCTGTCCTGTGATAAAAAGCTTTCTGTTTCGACCGCCAAACCTTTCAGGGGAGCATTTGCAACCGTGTGGCACCATTTTTGAGTGAATTGCCGAAAGTCAGATTTTTGATGAAATTGTGACCCCGGGGGTTAGGGATTTTTTCAAAAAATATTTTTCTGCCGGTTAAGTTTTCAAGGGCTGATTTCTTCTTCTGTGACATAAAGCCTTCTGTTTTTACGGCTAAACCTTTCAGGGGAGCATTTGCAACCGTGTGGCACCATTTTTGAATGAATTGCCAAAAGTCAGATTTTTGATGAAATTGTGACCCCAGGGCTTAGGGATTTTTTCAAAAAAATCTTTTTCTGCCGGTTAAGTTGTGGAGGGATGATTCCCTGACCTGTGATTAAAAGCCTTCTGTTTCGACCGCCAAACCTTTCAGGGGAGCATTTGCAACCGTTTGGCACCATTTTTGAGTGAATTGCCGAAAGTCAGATTTTTGATGAAATTGTGACCCCGGGGGTTAGGGATTTTTTCAAAAAATATTTTTCTGCCGGTTAAGTTTTCGAGGGCTGATTTCTTCTTGTGTGACATAAAGCCTTCTGTTTTTACGGCTAAACCTTTCAGGGGAGCATTTGCAACCGTGTGGCACCATTTTTGATTGAATTGCCAAAAGTCAGATTTTTGATGAAATTGTGACCCCGGGGCTTAGGGATTTTTTCAAAAAATATTTTTCTGCCGGTTAAGTTGTCGAGGGCTGATTTCTTCTTCTGTGATAAAAAGCCTTCTGTTTTTACAGCCAAACCTTTCAGGGGAGCACTTGCAACCGTGTGGCACCATTTTTGAGTGAATTGGCGAAAGTCAGATTTTTGATGAAATTGTGACCCCTGGGTCTTAGGGATTTTTTTTAAAAAAATCTTTTTCTGCCGGTTAAGTTGTGGAGGGTTGATTCCCTGTCCTGTGATAAAAAGCCTTCTGTTTCGAACGCCAAAGCTTTCAGGGGAGCATTTGCAACCGTGTGGCACCATTTTTGAGTGAATTGCCGAAAGTCAGATTTTTGATGAAATTGTGACCCCGGGTCTTAGGGATTTTTTGAAAAAAATCTTTTTTTGCCGGTTAAGTTTTGGAGGGCTGATTCCCTGTCCTGTGATTAAAAGACTTCTGTTTCGACCGCCAAACCTTTCAGGGGAGCATTTGCAACCGTGTGGCTCCATTTTTGAGTGAATTGCCGAAAGTCAAATTTTTGATGAAATTGTGACCCCTGGGTCTTAGGGATTTTTTTAAAAAAATCTTTTTCTGCCGGTTAAGTTGTGGAGGGTTGATTCCCTGTCCTGTGATAAAAAGCCTTCTGTTTCGAACGCCAAAGCTTTCAGGGGAGCATTTGCAACCGTGTGGCTCCATTTTTGAGTGAATTGCCGAAAGTCAGATTATTGGTGAAATTGTGACCCCGGGGGTTAGGGATTTTTTCAAGAAATATTTTTCTGCCGGTTAAGTTGTGGAGGGCTGATTCCCTGTCCTGTGATAAAAAGCTTTCTGTTTCGACCGCCAAACCTTTCAGGGGAGCATTTGCAACCGTGTGGCACCATTTTTGAGTGAATTGCCGAAAGTCAGATTTTTGATGAAATTGTGACCCCGGGGGTTAGGGATTTTTTCAAAAAATATTTTTCTGCCGGTTAAGTTTTCGAGGGCTGATTTCTTCTTCTGTGACATAAAGCCTTCTGTTTTTACGGCTAAACCTTTCAAGGGAGCATTTGCAACCGTGTGGCACCATTTTTGAATGAATTGCCAAAAGTCATATTTTTGAGGAAATTGTGACCCCAGGGCTTAGGGATTTTTTCAAAAAAATCTTTTTCTGCCGGTTAAGTTGTGGAGGGATGATTCCCTGACCTGTGATTAAAAGCCTTCTGTTTCGACCGCCAAACCTTTCAGGGGAGCATTTGCAACCGTTTGGCACCATTTTTGAGTGAATTGCCGAAAGTCAGATTTTTGATGAAATTGTGACCCCGGGGGTTAGGGATTTTTTCAAAAAATATTTTTCTGCCGGTTAAGTTTTCGAGGGCTGATTTCTTCTTCTGTGACATAAAGCCTTCTGTTTTTACGGCTAAACCTTTCAGGGGAGCATTTGCAACCGTGTGGCACCATTTTTGAATGAATTGCCAAAAGTCAGATTTTTGATGAAATTGTGACCCCGGGGCTTAGGGATTTTTTCAAAAAAATCTTTTTCTGCCGGTTAAGTTGTGGAGGGCTGATTCCCTGTCCTGTGATAAAAAGCTTTCTGTTTCGACCGCCAAACCTTTCAGGGGAGCATTTGCAACCGTTTGGCACCATTTTTGAGTGAATTGCCGAAAGTCAGATTTTTGATGAAATTGTGACCCTGGGGCTTAGGGATTTTTTCAAAAACATCTTTTTCTGCCGGTTAAGTTATGGAGGGCTGATTCCCTGTCCTGTGATTAAAAGCCTTCTGTTTCGACCGCCAAAGCTTTCAGGGGAGCATTTGCAACCGTGTGGCACCATTTTTCAGTGAATTGCCGAAAGTCAGATTTTTGGTGAAATTGTTACCCCGGGGGTTAGGGATTTTTTCAAAAAATATTTTTCTGCCGGTTAAGTTTTCGAGCGCTGATTTCTTCTTCTGTGACAAAAAGCCTTCTGTTTTTACGGCTAAACCTTTCAGGGGAGCATTTGCAACCGTGTGGCACCATTTTTGAGTCAATTGCGGAAAGTCAGATTTTTGATGAAATTGTGACCCCGGGGCTTAGGGATTTTTTCAAAAAAATCTTTTTCTGCCGGTTAAGTTGTGGAGGGCTGATTGCCTGTCCTGTGATAAAAAGCTTTCTGTTTCGACCGCCAAACCTTTCAGGGGAGCATTTGCAACCGTGTGGCACCATTTTTGAGTGAATTGCCGAAAGTCAGATTTTTGATGAAATTGTGACCCCGGGGGTTAGGGATTTTTTCAAAAAATATTTTTCTGCCGGTTAAGTTTTCAAGGGCTGATTTCTTCTTCTGTGACATAAAGCCTTCTGTTTTTACGGCTAAACCTTTCAGGGGAGCATTTGCAACCGTGTGGCACCATTTTTGAATGAATTGCCAAAAGTCAGATTTTTGATGAAATTGTGACCCCAGGGCTTAGGGATTTTTTCAAAAAAATCTTTTTCTGCCGGTTAAGTTGTGGAGGGATGATTCCCTGACCTGTGATTAAAAGCCTTCTGTTTCGACCGCCAAACCTTTCAGGGGAGCATTTGCAACCGTTTGGCACCATTTTTGAGTGAATTGCCGAAAGTCAGATTTTTGATGAAATTGTGACCCCGGGGGTTAGGGATTTTTTCAAAAAATATTTTTCTGCCGGTTAAGTTTTCGAGGGCTGATTTCTTCTTGTGTGACATAAAGCCTTCTGTTTTTACGGCTAAACCTTTCAGGGGAGCATTTGCAACCGTGTGGCACCATTTTTGATTGAATTGCCAAAAGTCAGATTTTTGATGAAATTGTGACCCCGGGGCTTAGGGATTTTTTCAAAAAATATTTTTCTGCCGGTTAAGTTGTCGAGGGCTGATTTCTTCTTCTGTGATAAAAAGCCTTCTGTTTTTACAGCCAAACCTTTCAGGGGAGCACTTGCAACCGTGTGGCACCATTTTTGAGTGAATTGGCGAAAGTCAGATTTTTGATGAAATTGTGACCCCTGGGTCTTAGGGATTTTTTTTAAAAAAATCTTTTTCTGCCGGTTAAGTTGTGGAGGGTTGATTCCCTGTCCTGTGATAAAAAGCCTTCTGTTTCGAACGCCAAAGCTTTCAGGGGAGCATTTGCAACCGTGTGGCACCATTTTTGAGTGAATTGCCGAAAGTCAGATTTTTGATGAAATTGTGACCCCGGGTCTTAGGGATTTTTTGAAAAAAATCTTTTTTTGCCGGTTAAGTTTTGGAGGGCTGATTCCCTGTCCTGTGATTAAAAGACTTCTGTTTCGACCGCCAAACCTTTCAGGGGAGCATTTGCAACCGTGTGGCTCCATTTTTGAGTGAATTGCCGAAAGTCAAATTTTTGATGAAATTGTGACCCCTGGGTCTTAGGGATTTTTTTAAAAAAATCTTTTTCTGCCGGTTAAGTTGTGGAGGGTTGATTCCCTGTCCTGTGATAAAAAGCCTTCTGTTTCGAACGCCAAAGCTTTCAGGGGAGCATTTGCAACCGTGTGGCTCCATTTTTGAGTGAATTGCCGAAAGTCAGATTATTGGTGAAATTGTGACCCCGGGGGTTAGGGATTTTTTCAAGAAATATTTTTCTGCCGGTTAAGTTGTGGAGGGCTGATTCCCTGTCCTGTGATAAAAAGCTTTCTGTTTCGACCGCCAAACCTTTCAGGGGAGCATTTGCAACCGTGTGGCACCATTTTTGAGTGAATTGCCGAAAGTCAGATTTTTGATGAAATTGTGACCCCGGGGGTTAGGGATTTTTTCAAAAAATATTTTTCTGCCGGTTAAGTTTTCGAGGGCTGATTTCTTCTTCTGTGACATAAAGCCTTCTGTTTTTACGGCTAAACCTTTCAGGGGAGCATTTGCAACCGTGTGGCACCATTTTTGAATGAATTGCCAAAAGTCATATTTTTGAGGAAATTGTGACCCCAGGGCTTAGGGATTTTTTCAAAAAAATCTTTTTCTGCCGGTTAAGTTGTGGAGGGATGATTCCCTGACCTGTGATTAAAAGCCTTCTGTTTCGACCGCCAAACCTTTCAGGGGAGCATTTGCAACCGTTTGGCACCATTTTTGAGTGAATTGCCGAAAGTCAGATTTTTGATGAAATTGTGACCCCGGGGGTTAGGGATTTTTTCAAAAAATATTTTTCTGCCGGTTAAGTTTTCGAGGGCTGATTTCTTCTTCTGTGACATAAAGCCTTCTGTTTTTACGGCTAAACCTTTCAGGGGAGCATTTGCAACCGTGTGGCACCATTTTTGAATGAATTGCCAAAAGTCAGATTTTTGATGAAATTGTGACCCCGGGGCTTAGGGATTTTTTCAAAAAAATCTTTTTCTGCCGGTTAAGTTGTGGAGGGCTGATTCCCTGTCCTGTGATAAAAAGCTTTCTGTTTCGACCGCCAAACCTTTCAGGGGAGCATTTGCAACCGTTTGGCACCATTTTTGAGTGAATTGCCGAAAGTCAGATTTTTGATGAAATTGTGACCCTGGGGCTTAGGGATTTTTTCAAAAACATCTTTTTCTGCCGGTTAAGTTATGGAGGGCTGATTCCCTGTCCTGTGATTAAAAGCCTTCTGTTTCGACCGCCAAAGCTTTCAGGGGAGCATTTGCAACCGTGTGGCAGCATTATTGAGTGAATTGCGGAAAGTTAGATTTTTGATGAAATTGTGACCCCGGGGGTTAGGGATTTTTTCAAAAAATATTTTTCTGCCGGTTAAGTTTTCGAGGGCTGATTTCTTCTTCTGTGACATAAAGCCTTCTGTTTTTACGGCTAAACCTTTCAGGGGAGCATTTGCAACCGTTTGGCAACATTTTTGAGTGAATTGCCGAAAGTCAGATTTTTGATGAAATTGTGACCCCGGGGGTTAGGGATTTTTTCAAAAAATATTTTTCTGCCGGTTAAGTTTTCGAGGGCTGATTTCTTCTTCTGTGACATAAAGCCTTCTGTTTTTACGGCTAAACTTTTCAGGGGAGCATTTGCAACCGTGTGGCACCATTTTTGAATGAATTGCCAAAAGTCAGATTTTTGATGAAATTGTGACCCCGGGTCTTAGGGATTTTTTCAAAAAAATGTTTTTCTGCCGGTTAAGTTGTGGAGGGCTGATTCCCTGTCCTGTGATAAAAAGCTTTCTGTTTCGACCGCCAAACCTTTCAGGGGAGCATTTGCAACCGTGTGGCACCATTTTTGAGTGAATTGCCGAAAGTCAGATTTTTGATGAAATTGTGACCCCGGGGGTTAGGGATTTTTTCAAAAAATATTTTTCTGCCGGTTAAGTTTTCGAGGGCTGATTTCTTCTTCTGTGACATAAAGCCTTCTGTTTTTACGGCTAAACCTTTCAGGGGAGCATTTGCAACCGTGTGGCACCATTTTTGAATGAATTGCCAAAAGTCAGATTTTTGATGAAATTGTGACCCCAGGGTTTAGGGATTTTTTCAAAAAAATCTTTTTCTGCCGGTTAAGTTGTGGAGGGCTGATTCCCTGACCTGTGATTAAAAGCCTTCTGTTTCGACCGCCAAACCTTTCAGGGGAGCATTTGCAACCGTTTGGCACCATTTTTGAGTGAATTGCCGAAAGTCAGATTTTTGATGAAATTGTGACCCCGGGGGTTAGGGATTTTTTCAAAAAATATTTTTCTGCCGGTTAAGTTTTCGAGGGCTGATTTCTTCTTCTGTGACATAAAGCCTTCTGTTTTTACGGCTAAACCTTTCAGGGGAGCATTTGCAACCGTGTGGCACCATTTTTGAATGAATTGCCAAAAGTCAGATTTTTGATGAAATTGTGACCCCGGGGCTTAGGGATTTTTTCAAAAAAATCTTTTTCTGCCGGTTAAGTTGTGGAGGGCTGATTCCCTGTCCTGTGATAAAAAGCTTTCTGTTTCGACCGCCAAACCTTTCAGGGGAGCATTTGCAACCGTTTGGCACCATTTTTGAGTGAATTGCCGAAAGTCAGATTTTTGATGAAATTGTGACCCTGGGGCTTAGGGATTTTTTCAAAAACATCTTTTTCTGCCGGTTAAGTTATGGAGGGCTGATTCCCTGTCCTGTGATTAAAAGCCTTCTGTTTCGACCGCCAAAGCTTTCAGGGGAGCATTTGCAACCGTGTGGCACCATTATTGAGTGAATTGCCAAAAGTCAGATTTTTTATGAAATTGTGACCCCGGGGCTTAGGGATTTTTTCAAAAAAATCTTTTTCTGCCGGTTAGGTTTTGGAGTGCTGATACCCTGTCCTGTGATTAAAAGCCTTCTGTTTCGACCGCCAAACCTTTCAGGGGAGCATTTGCAACCGTTTGGCACCATTTTTGAGTGAATTGCCGAAAGTCAGATTTTTGATGAAATTGTGACCCCGGGGGTTAGGGATTTTTTCAAAAAATATTTTTCTGCCGGTTAAGATTTCGAGGGCTGATTTCTTCTTCTGTGACATAAAGCCTTCTGTTTTTACGGCTAAACCTTTCAGGGGAGCATTTGCAACCGTGTGGCACCATTTTTGAATGAATTGCCAAAAGTCAGATTTTTGATGAAATTGTGACCCCGGGGCTTAGGGATTTTTTCAAAAAAATCTTTTTCTGCCGGTTAAGTTGTGGAGGGCTGATTCCCTGTCCTGTGATTAAAGGCCTTCTATTTTGACTGCCAAAGCTTTCAGGGGAGCATTTGCAACCGTGTGGCACCATTTTTGAGTGAATTGCCGAAAGTCAGATTTTTGGTGAAATTGTTACCCCGGGGGTTAGGGATTTTTTCAAAAAATATTTTTCTGCCGGTTAAGTTTTCGAGCGCTGATTTCTTCTTCTGTGACAAAAAGCCTTCTGTTTTTACGGCTAAACCTTTCAGGGGAGCATTTGCAACCATTTGTCGCCATTTTTGAGTGAATTGCGGAAAGTTAGATTTTTGATGAAATTGTGACCCCGGGGCTTAGGGATTTTATCAAAAAAATCTTTTTCTGCCGGTTAAGTTGTGGAGGGCTGATTCCCTGTCCTGTGATTAAAAGCCTTCTGTTTCGACCGCCAAAGCTTTCAGGGGAGCATTTGCAACCGTGTGGCAGCATTATTGAGTGAATTGCCAAAAGTCAGATTTTTTATGAAATTGTGACCCCGGGGCTTAGGGATTTTTTCAAAAAAATCTTTTTCTGCCGGTTAGGTTTTGGAGTGCTGATACCCTGTCCTGTGATTAAAAGCCTTCTGTTTCGACCGCCAAACCTTTCAGGGGAGCATTTGCAACCGTTTGGCACCATTTTTGAGTGAATTGCCGAAAGTCAGATTTTTGATGAAATTGTGACCCCGGGGCTTAGGGATTTTTTCAAAAAAATGTTTTTCTGCCGGTTAAGTTCTGGAGGGCTGATTCCCTGTCCTGTGAGTAAAAGACTTCTGTTTCGACCGCCAGAGCTTTCAGGGGAGCATTTGCAACCGTGTGGCACCATTTTTGAGCGAATTGCCGAAAGTCAGATTTTTGATGAAATTGTGACCCCGGGGGTTAGGGATTTTTTCAAAATATATTTTTCTGCCGGTTAAGTTTTCGCGGGCTGATTTCTTCTTCTGTGACATAAAGCCTTCTGTTTTTACAGCTAAACCTTTCAGGGGAGCATTTGCAACCGTTTGGCACCATTTTTGAGTGAATTGCCGAAAGTCAGATTTTTTTTTTTTTTATAAACATTTTTTATTGCTTTTTAAAAATACAGAAAAAAGAATAAAGAATAAAGAGTGGTTATAAGAAGATAGGGTATAAGTAACAAGTTTCCATATTCTTTTTCCATCTATTCTATAGGACTTCCCCACATCCTCCGGACCCTGCGTTCTCTGTCTTATAAAGCATCAGCAATTTGTTAACTTATTTCAAAACTTATTGTAACTTCCATTTTATCATGTTCCCTATTTTCAATTTTACTGTAGCTCAATTCTTATATATTTTATATTAAACACAATAAAGTTGTTTCATTATTTTACCTCTGAATTCTTGTGTCTTAATTTTCATATCATTAACTTACATTTGCTGAAGCTAGAATTTCCTGAAAGGTGCATTTTTTAACATTCATACAGCTTATAATGTTTTTTCAAATAGTCCTTAAACTTTTCCCAGTCCTCCTCAGTTGTTTCTTCTCCCGCGTCTCGGATTCTGCCAGTCATTTCAGCCAGTTCCATATAGTCCATCAACTGCGATTGCCATTCCTCCAGCGTGGGTAAATCTTGTGTCTTCCAATATTTTGCAATCAGGATCCTTGCTGCTGTGGTAGCATACATAAAAAAGATTCTGTCCTTCTTAAACACTCTCTGGTCCACCATGCCCAGAAGGAAGGCCTCTGGTTTTTTAGGTAAGGTAAATCTCAGTACCTTTTTTAGTTCATTATGGATCATTTCCCAGAAGGCCTTCACTTTCGGGCAGGTCCACCAGAGATGAAAGAATGTCCCTTCCGCCTCTCCACATTTCCAACATTTGTTGTCAGACAGATGATATATCTTAGCTAACTTGACTGGGGTCATGTACCACCGGTATACCATTTTCATAATATTTTCCTTCAAGGCAGTGCAAGCCGTGAATTTCAAACCGGTGTTCCATAACCTTTCCCAGTCTGCAAACATAATGTTATGCCCCACATCCTGAGCCCATTTTATCATGGCGGATTTGACTGTCTCATCCTGTGTATTCCACTTAAGCAGCAAGTTATACATTCTCGAAAGTAGTTTACTTTTTGGCTCTAACAATTCAATCTCCAGTTTCGATTTTTCCACCTGGAATCCAACTTTTTTATCTATTTTGAATACCTCTTGAATTTGCGCATAGTGCAGCCAATCTCGTACCTTAGTTTTCAATTTCTCCAAACTTAGCAGCCTCCAATTGTCTCCAATTTTTTCAATTATTTCCCAATATTTAGGCCAATGGGCCTCCATGTTGGGTCTCTTACGTGCCTTGGCCTCCACCGGTGAGAGCCACCTCGGAGTTTTACTCTCTAATAAGTCTTTATATTTTATCCAGACCCTCCAAATTGCTCTTCTGACAATATGGTTTTTAAACAATTTGTGCACTTTAACCTTGTCATACCACAAATATGCATGCCAACCAAACGCATTGTCAAACCCTTCCAGATCCAGGACGTCAGTGTTCTCCAATAAAATCCAATCTTTCAACCAGCAGAAGGCTGCAGATTCATAATATAACCTCAAGTCCGGCAGGGCAAATCCCCCTCTTTCTTTCACATCAGTTAATATTTTAAACTTTATTCGGGGCTTTTTGCCCTGCCAAACAAACTTAGAAATATCCTTCTGCCACTTTCCAAAACATTCCACCTTGTCCACGATCTGTAGGGCCTGAAACAAAAATAACATTTTCGGCAATACATTCATCTTTACAGCAGCTATTCGGCCTAACAAGGAAAGTTTCAATCTTGACCATATTTCCAAGTCTCTTTTGATTTCTGACCAACATTTCTCATAATTGTCTTTAAACAAATTCAAATTTTTGGAGGTCAAGTACACCCCTAGGTATTTTACTTTTTTAACCACATTCAGCTCCATTTCTTTAGAAAACTCATCTGTTTCTGTAACTGTCAAATTTTTTGCTAAAACCTTAGTTTTTTGCTTATTTAACTTAAACCCCGCCACCCGACCAAAATCAGAAATTAATTCTAACACTCTTTTAGTGCTAGAGACTGGTTCCTGAAGTGTTAATACCAAGTCATCTGCAAATGCTTTCAATTTGTATTGTTTCACTCCGACCTCGATTCCCTGAACCAACCGGTCCTTTCTAATCATATTTAGCAATACCTCCAGAACTGAAATGAACAATAGGGGGGATAGAGGGCACCCCTGGCGTGTCCCTTTTTCAATTTTAAACTCCTCTGTCACCACATTATTTACAATTAATTTAGCTTTTTGTTCTGTATAGATTGCTTCTATACCATTTTCGAACCCCCGCCCCACTCCCATCCCTTCCAAATTTTTCTTCATAAACCTCCAAGAAATATTATCAAAGGCCTTCTCTGCGTCAACAAAAATCAAAACCGCTCTGGTATTCAGATTTGTTTGTAGAAGTTCCATAATGTCAATAATGTTTCTTGTATTGTCAAACAAATGCCTACCAGGGAGAAAGCCAGCCTGGTCCTTGTGAATCACTTCATTTAGTACTTTTTTAAGTCTATTTGCCAAAATATGAGCAAAAATTTTGTAATCCACATTTAGGAGTGAAATGGGGCGGTAGTTCTTAAGTTGGGTCTTTTCAGTCTCTGATTTAGGTATCAATGTGATGAAAGCTTCTTTCCACGTTTCCGGTGCCTTCCTTCCCTCCATTATCTGGTTGCAAACCTCCATCAAAGGTTGTGTCAAATAGTCCTTTAAAACTTTATAGTATTTGGAGGTTAGGCCGTCCGGGCCTGGGGACTTGCCAAGTTGGAGATTTTGAATGGCACTTTCAATTTCTTGCTGTGTAATGTTACAATTCAGGTTTGTTCTCATTTCCAGGGGTATTTTTTGTAATCCATTGATTTTAAGAAATTGATCCACCTCTGAGGCTTTTTGCGGCCCTTGTGTATAAAGTTCTTTGAAGTACCTCTGGAAGCATTTTCTGATTTCCTCGGGTTTCTGAACCATTCTCCCTTCGATCTCTAGGTTTGTAACCGTATTAAGCTTTTGTCTCTTTTTCAACTGCCAGGCTAGCAGTTTCCCACACTTATTCGCCGATTCGAAGGATCTTTGTTTCATTTGTTTAATTTTCCATTCCACCTCTTGGTTTATCAATTTTGAGTATTGCGCCTGGAAAAATTTCACTTCTCTTAACACATCCTTCGACTTAGGCCTGGATCTCAATTTTTTCTCTCCTTCTCTTATTTTCTCCAATATCTTCTCCTTCTTTTCATTCCAGAGCCTTTTCTTAATCGTATTTTGTTGTATTAGAAACCCTCTCATGACTGCCTTACTTGCGTCCCAGATTGTTCTTTTTTCCACGGTGGTATTCAAATTTATCTCAAAATAGTCCTTTAAGGTTTTTTGGGCCTTCTTCACAATCTCCTGATCTCTTAATAAGGTGTCATTCATTTTCCATCTAAAGGTACCGGTTGTGTTAAGTCTCAATTCCACTTTCAAAGCATTATGGTCGGAGCAGGTTTTTGGGCAGATTTCCACTTTTCTAGTCTTAGGTGCCAGTCCTCTAGTTGTCCAGATTTGGTCGATTCGTGTCCATGTCAGATGAGCTTCAGAGAAGAAAGTCCCTTCTTTCCCTAGCGGGTTCTTAACCCTCCAAATGTCAACTAAGTCCATATTGTCTGTCATTTCAAAAAAAGTTTTGGGTAGTCTGCCGTCTTTCGATATGTTAGCACTTTGTGACTTATCCATATGTACAGACACGACCCCATTCATATCACCCAGCATAATGATGTTGCTATAGTCCAAATAATCCAGCATGGTCTCGTGCAGCTTCCTGAAGAATTCCGACTTTCCCTCATTTGGAGCATATATTCCTAATATCAAAATTTTTTCTCCTTGCGTCTGTATTTCAATCGCCAAAATTCGGCCATATTCATCTTTAAATAAAAATTTCGGTGACAGGCTCTCCTTTGCATAAATCACCACTCCTCTCTTCTTAACTTTGTCCGAAGAAATAAATTCTTGGCCTAGTCTTTTGTTAATTAACACTTTTCTATGGAGCCTTGTCACATGTGTTTCCTGTAGGCAGATAACGTCCAATTGTTCCTTTTTCAAAATGTGAAAGACTTTCCTTCTTTTTTCCGGGGAGTTTCCGCCATTTATATTCCAACTAAGAAGCTGCAGAGACATCCTGAATCAGTTGACGGGTTCTACAATGGGGTATCTAAGCTTCCTCCCGATCCCGGGGGAGGTAATGCTGGTCCTGGTCCTGGTGGTATAACTCTTGGAGATGGTCCCGGTGGTGGTGGAGGCCAAGAAGCTGCGGCTCCTTTTTGCAGGTCCTCCTCGTGGTCGTGTAGGAACTTCTGCTGGTCTTCAGGTGATTTAATCTTTATTTTCCTTCCTTTGTAAGTAAATGAAAGTCCTTGTGGAAACTCCCACCTGTAAGGAATTCCGTTATGTCTCAACAATTTGGTCAAATCTATATAGGTAGTCCTAAGTTCCAAGAGATATTTGGGTATATCTCTGTAAATTTCGGCCCTTTTACCTTCTACCTCCAAAAATTTCTTAAAATGTAGGCCTAGTATCTTATCCCTTTCTTCTCTTGATCTCAGAGCAACCAAACAGTCTCTGGGCTTATCTTTCTTTACTGATTTTCCCAGTCTAAAGGCTGTCACAATTTTAAAGTCCTTTTCTTCCTCAATTCCCCAGAATTTGGTGAACAAAAGTGTCAAAAATCCCTCTAGATTATTCTGTTCCAATTCCGGGATAGCCCTTATCCTGAGATTACTATCTTTACTTTTCAGTTCAACCAATGCCAGGTAGGCTTGTTGTTCCCCTACCTGCCTTCTCAAAGGTCTTACCTCTCCTTTAATTTCATCCACCTTTAAGTTCGCCTGTTCTGCTTTTTGGTTGGCTTCCACAGCTAATTTAAAGTTTTCAGCCGTAGCTCCTTGCAATTTCTCAATTGCCTGAGTGTGCTGCGAAACCTGTTCAGTTAATTTGCCAATAGAGGATGTAGCTTGGTCAATCTTTGATGTTTGATTGTCCACTTTTTGGTTTAAGACTGCCAATTGTTCCAAAATTTGTTTTAAAACTGTTTCAGATCCTCCAGTTGCCATGTCTTCTGCAGCAGGCTGCACTAGTTCCACCTCCTGTGCTGTCAGCACAGTTGGGACAGATGATCTGCGGTGATGTGTTAAAGTTGTTTGCAAAAGTTGCCCAGATTTTTTCTCTTTTTCTTTATCTTTAGCTTTAGCTGCTCTTGTTCTCCCTGTGCCGCTCATTCCACACCTGCCTCTGTTCAAGGTCAAATGGTCTTTTGTCCCATGGGAAAAACAAGTCCCAAATATAAATAAAAAGAACCACAAAAGGTTTCAATAAAGTTCAGTTCCCATGCAACTATGTTTCCACAGTCCTATAGGGGGAGTATTTCGAAGCTTCAAAAAAGAAAGGAACTATTTTCCGCCATTGAAGTTCCTCAATTCCCCATACTGAGTTTAATAATTCCCAAACACAAAAGGAAGGTTTCCAGAACTTCTAGTCTTTTAAAATCCAGCCATAAAGTATCAATACAGGTCCATGCAACAATGTTTAATATTTGTATCTCAGTCTATGCAACAATTTCGATCTCTGCAACAATGTCATCAGTTTGACAGCAGTTTGACAGTTCTTTTCTATGCACTGGCAGCCCGGTGACGGGGTTATCTCTTTCAGCCCCGTTTAGCTCAGAAATTGGAGGATAGTTCTAAAGAATAAAAGTCTATACAACCCACAGTTCTTTCCTTTTTGTCTTCAAAATACAGAGTCTCTCAATGCACCCTTTCTTCCACTTTGACAATCCCTTTTTAAATACTTCAGCTCGTTTCCGAGCCCTTGCTTTGATCTAATTAGCAGAGTCGGGAGGCTGACTTCCTGTTACTCGCCTCCCGCTTTCGGCCAGATTTCTTCAATTTAGTTAGAAAATTTAGGACCCTTACTCACGGGTATGTTGCTCCAATTCCGATACTTTCAAGAAGAAAGGTCAGCGCTCATCATCATCAGCAGCGCGGCTTTGCTTCCACGAAAAGAGCGATGAACTCACAGCGCCGCTCCCCCTTTCACGTTCCGGAGCCTCTTACGAGGCTCCTTCCCCGCTTCTGGGGGGGCTCCAGGCGCCCGCCGAGTCCCACGGCCGCAGGCTCACTCTGCCTGCGGTTTTTCTTGATGGGTCTCCGCTTTGCCGCAGCGGACGACCCTTTTTCGCGGAGCCCCTCTTCACAGCGCAAAGAGGACCGCCATTGCTGTTTCGCGCCGCCTCCGGAAGTCCCCGAAAGTCAGATTTTTGATGAAATTGTGACCCCGGGTCTTAGGGATTTTTTCAAAAAAATCTTTTTCTGCCGGTTAAGTTGTGGAGGGCTGATTCCCTGTCCTGTGATAAAAAGCTTTCTGTTTCGACCGCCAAACCTTTCAGGGGAGCATTTGCAACCGTTTGGCACCATTTTTGAGTGAATTGCCGAAAGTCAGATTTTTGATGAAATTGTGACCCCGGGGCTTAGGGATTTTTTCAAAAAAATCTTTTTCTGCCGGTTAAGTTGTGGAGGGCTGATTCCCTGTCCTGTGATTAAAGGCCTTCTATTTTGACCGCCAAAGCTTTCAGGGGAGCATTTGCAACCGTGTGGCACCATTTTTTCGTGAATTGCCGAAAGTCAGATTTTTGGTGAAATTGTTACCCCGGGGGTTAGGGATTTTTTCAAAAAATATTTTTCTGCCGGTTAAGTTTTCGAGCGCTGATTTCTTCTTCTGTGACAAAAAGCCTTCTGTTTTTACGGCTAAACCTTTCAGGGGAGCATTTGCAACCATTTGTCGCCATTTTTGAGTGAATTGCGGAAAGTTAGATTTTTGATGAAATTGTGACCCCGGGGCTTAGGGATTTTATCAAAAAAATCTTTTTCTGCCGGTTAAGTTGTGGAGGGCTGATTGCCTGTCCTGTGATTAAAAGACTTCTGTTTCGACCGCCAAACCTTTCAGGGGAGCATTTGCAACCGTGTGGCCCCATTTTTGAATGAATTGCCAAAAGTCAGATTTTTTATGAAATTGTGACCCCGGGGCTTAGGGATTTTTTCAAAAAAATCTTTTTCTGCCGGTTAAGTTATGGAGGGCTGATTCCCTGTCCTGTGATTAAAAGCCTTCTGTTTCGACCGCCAAAGCTTTCAGGGGAGCATTTGCAACCGTGTGGCACCATTATTGAGTGAATTGCCGAAAGTCAGATTTTTTATGAAATTGTGACCCCGGGGCTTAGGGATTTTTTCAAAAAAATCTTTTTCTGCCGGTTAGGTTTTGGAGTGCTGATACCCTGTCCTGTGATTAAAAGCCTTCTGTTTCGACCGCCAAACCTTTCAGGGGAGCATTTGCAACCGTTTGGCACCATTTTTGAGTGAATTGCCGAAAGTCAGATTTTTGATGAAATTGTGACCCCGGGGGTTAGGGATTTTTTCCAAAAATATTTTTCTGCCGGTTAAGTTTTCGAGGGCTGATTTCTTCTTCTGTGACATAAAGCCTTCTGTTTTTACGGCTAAACCTTTCAGGGGAGCATTTGCAACCGTGTGGCAACATTTTTGAATGAATTGCCAAAAGTCAGATTTTTGATGAAATTGTGACCCTGGGGCTTAGGGATTTTTTCAAAAAAATCTTTTTCTGCCGGTTAAGTTGTGGAGGGCTGATTCCCTGACCTGTGATTAAAAGCCTTCTGTTTCGACCGCCAGACCTTTCAGGGGAGCATTTGCAACCGTGTGGCACCATTTTTGAGCGAATTGCCGAAAGTCAGATTTTTGATGAAATTGTGACCCCGGGGGATAGGGATTTTTTCAAAAAATATTTTTCTGCCGGTTAAGTTTTCGAGGGCTGATTTCTTCTTCTGTGACATAAAGCCTTCTGTTTTTACGGCTAAACCTTTCAGGGGAGCATTTGCAACCGTGTGGCACCATTTTTGAATGAATTGCCAAAAGTCAGATTTTTGATGAAATTGTGACCCCGGGGCTTAGGGATTTTTTCAAAAAAATCTTTTTCTGCCGGTTAAGTTGTGGAGGGCTGATTCCCTGTCCTGTGATTAAAAGCCTTCTGTTTCGAACGCCAAACCTTTCAGGGGAGCATTTGCAACCGTTTGGCACCATTTTTGAGTGAATTGCCGAAAGTCAGATTTTTGATGAAATTGTGACCCCGGGGGTTAGGGATTTTTTCAAAAAATATTTTTCTGCCGGTTAAGTTTTCGAGGGCTGATTTCTTCTTCTGTGACATAAAGCCTTCTGTTTTTACGGCTAAACCTTTCAGGGGAGCATTTGCAACCGTGTGGCACCATTTTTGAATGAATTGCCAAAAGTCAGATTTTTGATGAAATTGTGACCCCGGGGCTTAGGGATTTTTTCAAAAAAATCTTTTTCTGCCGGTTAAGTTGTGGAGGGCTGATTCCCTGTCCTGTGATAAAAAGCTTTCTGTTTCGACCGCCAAACCTTTCAGGGGAGCATTTGCAACCGTGTGGCACCATTTTTGAGTGAATTGCCGAAAGTCAGATTTTTGGTGAAATTGTTACCCCGGGGGTTAGGGATTTTTTCAAAAAATATTTTTCTGCCGGTTAAGTTTTCGAGCGCTGATTTCTTCTTCTGTGACAAAAAGCCTTCTGTTTTTACGGCTAAACCTTTCAGGGGAGCATTTGCAACCATTTGTCGCCATTTTTGAGTGAATTGCGGAAAGTTAGATTTTTGATGAAATTGTTACCCCGGGGCTTAGGGATTTTATCAAAAAAATCTTTTTCTGCCGGTTAAGTTGTGGAGGGCTGATTGCCTGTCCTGTGATAAAAAGCCTTCTGTTTCGACCGCCAAACCTTTCAGGGGAGCATTTGCAACCGTGTGGCCCCATTTTTGAATGAATTGCCAAAAGTCAGATTTTTTATGAAATTGTGACCCCGGGGCTTAGGGATTTTTTCAAAAAAAATTTTTCTGCCGGTTAAGTTATGGAGGGCTGATTCCCTGTCCTGTGATTAAAAGCCTTCTGTTTCGACCGCCAAAGCTTTCAGGGGAGCATTTGCAACCGTGTGGCACCATTATTGAGTGAATTGCCAAAAGTCAGATTTTTTATGAAATTGTGACCCCGGGGCTTAGGGATTTTTTCAAAAAAATCTTTTTCTGCCGGTTAGGTTTTGGAGTGCTGATACACTGTCCTGTGATTAAAAGCCTTCTGTTTCGACCGCCAAACCTTTCAGGGGAGCATTTGCAACCGTTTGGCACCATTTTTGAGTGAATTGCCGAAAGTCAGATTTTTGATGAAATTGTGACCCCGGGGGTTAGGGATTTTTTCAAAAAATATTTTTCTGCCGGTTAAGTTTTCGACCGCTGATTTCTTCTTCTGTGACAAAAAGCCTTCTGTTTTTACGGCTAAACCTTTCAGGGGAGCATTTGCAACCATTTGTCACCATTTTTGAGTGAATTGCGGAAAGTTAGATTTTTGATGAAATTGTGACCCCGGGGCTTAGGGATTTTTTCAAAAAAATCTTTTTCTGCCGGTTAGGTTTTGGAGTGCTGATACCCTGTCCTGTGATTAAAAGCCTTCTGTTTCGACCGCCAAACCTTTCAGGGGAGCATTTGCAACCGTTTGGCACCATTTTTGAGTGAATTGCCGAAAGTCAGATTTTTGATGAAATTGTGACCCCGGGGCTTAGGGATTTTTTCAAAAAATATTTTTCTGCCGGTTAAGTTTTCGAGGGCTGATTTCTTCTTCTGTGACATAAAGCCTTCTGTTTTTACGGCTAAACCTTTCAGGGGAGCATTTGCAACCGTGTGGCACCATTTTTGAATGAATTGCCAAAAGTCAGATTTTTGATGAAATTGTGACCCCGGGGCTTAGGGATTTTTTCAAAAAAATCTTTTTCTGCCGGTTAAGTTGTGGAGGGCTGATTCCCTGACCTGTGATTAAAAGCCTTCTGTTTCGACCACCAAACCTTTCAGGGGAGCATTTGCAACCGTTTGGCACCATTTTTGAGTGAATTGCCGAAAGTCAGATTTTTGATGAAATTGTGACCCCGGGGCTTAGGGATTTTTTCAAAAAAATCTTTTTCTGCCGGTTAAGTTGTGGAGGGCTGATTCCCTGTCCTGTGAGTAAAAGACTTCTGTTTCGACCACCAGAGCTTTCAGGGGAGCATTTGCAACCGTGTGGCACCATTTTTGAGCGAATTGCCGAAAGTCAGATTTTTGATGAAATTGTGACCCCGGGGGTTAGGGATTTTTTCAAAAAATATTTTTCTGCCGGTTAAGTTTTCGAGGGCTGATTTCTTCTTCTGTGACATAAAGCCTTCTGTTTTTACGGCTAAACCTTTCAGGGGAGCATTTGCAACCGTGTGGCACCATTTTTGAATGAATTGCCAAAAGTCAGATTTTTGATGAAATTGTGACCCCGGGGCTTAGGGATTTTTTCAAAAAAATCTTTTTCTGCCGGTTAAGTTGTGGAGGGCTGATTCCCTGTCCTGTGATTAAAAGCCTTCTGTTTCGAACGCCAAACCTTTCAGGGGAGCATTTGCAACCGTTTGGCACCATTTTTGAGTGAATTGCCGAAAGTCAGATTTTTGATGAAATTGTGACCCCGGGGGTTAGGGATTTTTTCAAAAAATATTTTTCTGCCGGTTAAGTTTTCGAGGGCTGATTTCTTCTTCTGTGACATAAAGCCTTCTGTTTTTACGGCTAAACCTTTCAGGGGAGCATTTGCAACCGTGTGGCACCATTTTTGAATGAATTGCCAAAAGTCAGATTTTTGATGAAATTGTGACCCCGGGGCTTAGGGATTTTTTCAAAAAAATCTTTTTCTGCCGGTTAAGTTGTGGAGGGCTGATTCCCTGTCCTGTGATAAAAAGCTTTCTGTTTCGACCGCCAAACCTTTCAGGGGAGCATTTGCAACCGTTTGGCACCATTTTGGAGTGAATTGCCGAAAGTCAGATTTTTGATGAAATTGTGACCCCGGGGCTTAGGGATTTTTTCAAAAAAATCTTTTTCTGCCGGTTAAGTTATGGAGGGCTGATTCCCTGTCCTGTGATTAAAAGCCTTCTGTTTCGACCGCCAAAGCTTTCAGGGGAGCATTTGCAACCGTGTGGCACCATTATTGAGTGAATTGCCAAAAGTCAGATTTTTTATGAAATTGTGACCCCGGGGCTTAGGGATTTTTTCAAAAAAATCTTTTTCTGCCGGTTAGGTTTTGGAGTGCTGATACCCTGTCCTGTGATTAAAAGCCTTCTGTTTCGACCGCCAAACCTTTCAGGGGAGCATTTGCAACCGTTTGGCACCATTTTTGAGTGAATTGCCGAAAGTCAGATTTTTGGTGAAATTGTTACCCCGGGGGTTAGCGATTTTTTCAAAAAATATTTTTCTGCTGGTTAAGTTTTCGAGGGCTGATTTCTTCTTCTGTGACATAAAGCCTTCTGTTTTTACGGCTAAACCTTTCAGGGGAGCATTTGCAACCGTGTGGCACCATTTTTGAATGAATTGCCAAAAGTCAGATTTTTGATGAAATTGTGACCCCGGGGCTTAGGGATTTTTTCAAAAAAATCTTTTTCTGCCGGTTAAGTTGTGGAGGGCTGATTCCCTGACCTGTGATTAAAAGCCTTCTGTTTCGACCACCAAACCTTTCAGGGGAGCATTTGCAACCGTTTGGCACCATTTTTGAGTGAATTGCTGAAAGTCAGATTTTTGATGAAATTGTGACCCCGGGGCTTAGGGATTTTTTCAAAAAAATCTTTTTCTGCCGGTTAAGTTGTGGAGGGCTGATTCCCTGTCCTGTGAGTAAAAGACTTCTGTTTCGACCGCCAGAGCTTTCAGGGGAGCATTTGCAACCGTGTGGCACCATTTTTGAGCGAATTGCCAAAAGTCAGATTTTTGATGAAATTGTGACCCCGGGGGTTAGGGATTTTTTCAAAAAATATTTTTCTGCCGGTTAAGTTTTCGAGGGCTGATTTCTTCTTCTGTGACATAAAGCCTTCTGTTTTTACGGCTAAACCTTTCAGGGGAGCATTTGCAACCGTGTGGCACCATTTTTGAATGAATTGCCAAAAGTCAGATTTTTGATGAAATTGTGACCCCGGGGCTTAGGGATTTTTTCAAAAAAATCTTTTTCTGCCGGTTAAGTTGTGGAGGGCTGATTCCCTGTCCTGTGATTAAAAGCCTTCTGTTTCGAACGCCAAACCTTTCAGGGGAGCATTTGCAACCGTTTGGCACCATTTTTGAGTGAATTGCCGAAAGTCAGATTTTTGATGAAATTGTGACCCCGGGGGTTAGGGATTTTTTCAAAAAATATTTTTCTGCCGGTTAAGTTTTCGAGGGCTGATTTCTTCTTCTGTGACATAAAGCCTTCTGTTTTTACGGCTAAACCTTTCAGGGGAGCATTTGCAACCGTGTGGCACCATTTTTGAATGAATTGCCAAAAGTCAGATTTTTGATGAAATTGTGACCCCGGGGCTTAGGGATTTTTTCAAAAAAATCTTTTTCTGCCGGTTAAGTTGTGGAGGGCTGATTCCCTGTCCTGTGATTAAAAGCCTTCTGTTTCGACCGCCAAACCTTTCAGGGGAGCATTTGAAACCGTTTGGCGCCATTTTTGAGTGAATTGCCGAAAGTCAGATTTTTGATGAAATTGTGACCCCGGGGCTTAGGGATTTTTTCAAAAAAATCTTTTTCTGCCGGTTAAGTTGTGGAGGGCTGATTCCCTGTCCTGTGAGTAAAAGACTTCTGTTTCGACCGCCAAAGCTTTCAGGGGAGCATTTGCAACCGTGTGGCACCATTTTTGAGTGAATTGCTGAAAGTCTGATTTTTGGTGAAATTGTGACCCCGGGGGTTAGGGATTTTTTCAAAAAATATTTTTCTGCCGGTTAAGTTTTCGAGCGCTGATTTCTTCTTCTGTGACAAAAAGCCTTCTATTTTTACGGCTAAACCTTTCAGGGGAGCATTTGAAACCGTTTGGCGCCATTTTTGAGTGAATTGCCGAAAGTCAGATTTTTGATGAAATTGTGACCCCGGGGCTTAGGGATTTTTTCAAAAAAACCTTTTTCTGCCGGTTAAGTTGTGGAGGGCTGATTCCCTGTCCTGTGATTAAAAGCCTTCTGTTTCGAACGCCAAACCTTTCAGGGGATCATTTGCAACCGTTTGGCACCATTTTTGAGTGAATTGCCGAAAGTCAGATTTTTGATGAAATTGTGACCCCGGTGGTTAGGGATTTTTTCAAAAAATATTTTTCTGCCGGTTAAGTTTTCGAGCGCTGATTTCTTCTTCTGTGACAAAAAGCCTTCTATTTTTACGGCTAAACCTTTCAGGGGAGCATTTGCAACCGTGTGGCACCATTATTGAGTGAATTGCCAAAAGTCAGATTTTTTATGAAATTGTGACCCCGGGGCTTAGGGATTTTTTCAAAAAAATCTTTTTCTGCCGGTTAGGTTTTGGAGTGCTGATACCCTGTCCTGTGATTAAAAGCCTTCTGTTTCGACCGCCAAACCTTTCGGGGGAGCATTTGCAACCGTTTGGCACCATTTTTGAGTGAATTGCCGAAAGTCAGATTTTTGATGAAATTGTGACCCCGGGGGTTAGGGATTTTTTCAAAAAATATTTTTCTGCCGGTTAAGTTTTCGAGGGCTGATTTCTTCTTCTGTGACATAAAGCCTTCTGTTTTTACGGCTAAACCTTTCAGGGGAGCATTTGCAACCGTGTGGCACCATTTTTGAATGAATTGCCAAAAGTCAGATTTTTGATGAAATTGTGACCCCGGGGCTTAGGGATTTTTTCAAAAAAATCTTTTTCTGCCGGTTAAGTTGTGGAGGGCTGATTCCCTGACCTGTGATTAAAAGCCTTCTGTTTCGACCGCCAAACCTTTCAGGGGAGCATTTGCAACCGTTTGGCACCATTTTTGAGTGAATTGCCGAAAGTCAGATTTTTGATGAAATTGTGACCCCGGGGCTTAGGGATTTTTTCAAAAAAATCTTTTTCTGCCGGTTAAGTTGTGGAGGGCTGATTCCCTGTCCTGTGAGTAAAAGACTTCTGTTTCGACCACCAGAGCTTTCAGGGGAGCATTTGCAACCGTGTGGCACCATTTTTGAGCGAATTGCCGAAAGTCAGATTTTTGATGAAATTGTGACCCCGGGGGTTAGGGATTTTTTCAAAAAATATTTTTCTGCCGGTTAAGTTTTCGAGCGCTGATTTCTTCTTCTGTGACAAAAAGCCTTCTATTTTTACGGCTAAACCTTTCAGGGGAGCATTTGAAACCGTTTGGCGCCATTTTTGAGTGAATTGCCGAAAGTCAGATTTTTGATGAAATTGTGACCCCGGGGCTTAGGGATTTTTTCAAAAAAACCTTTTTCTGCCGGTTAAGTTGAGGAGGGGTGATTGCCTGTCCTGTGATAAAAAGCCTTCTGTTTCGACCGCCAAACCTTTCAGGGGAGCATTTGCAACCGTGTGGCACCATTTTTGAGTGAATTGCCGAAAGTCAGATTTTTGATGAAATTGTGACCCCGGGGCTTAGGGATTTTTTCAAAAAAATCTTTTTCTGCCAGTTAAGTTGTGGAGGGCTGATTCCCTGTCCTGTGATTAAAAGCCTTCTGTTTCGAACGCCAAACCTTTCAGGGGAGCATTTGCAACCGTTTGGCACCATTTTTGAGTGAATTGCCGAAAGTCAGATTTTTGATGAAATTGTGACCCCGGGGGTTAGGGATTTTTTCAAAAAATATTTTTCTGCCGGTTAAGTTTTCGAGGGCTGATTTCTTCTTCTGTGACATAAAGCCTTCGGTTTTTACGGCTAAACCTTTCAGGGGAGCATTTGCAACCGTGTGGCACCATTTTTGAATGAATTGCCAAAAGTCAGATTTTTTATGAAATTGTGACCCCGGGGCTTAGGGATTTTTTCAAAAAAATCTTTTTCTGCCGGTTAGGTTTTGGAGTGCTGATACCCTGTGCTGTGATTAAAAGCCTTCTGTTTCGACCGCCAAACCTTTCGGGGGAGCATTTGCAACCGTTTGGCACCATTTTTGAGTGAATTGCCGAAAGTCAGATTTTTGATGAAATTGTGACCCCCGGGGGTTAGGGATTTTTTCAAAAAATATTTTTCTGCCGGTTAAGTTTTCGAGGGCTGATTTCTTCTTCTGTGACATAAAGCCTTCTGTTTTTACGGCTAAACCTTTCAGGGGAGCATTTGCAACCGTGTGGCACCATTTTTGAATGAATTGCCAAAAGTCAGATTTTTGATGAAATTGTGACCCCGGGGCTTAGGGATTTTTTCAAAAAAATCTTTTTCTGCCGGTTAAGTTGTGGAGGGCTGATTCCCTGACCTGTGATTAAAAGCCTTCTGTTTCGACCGCCAAACCTTTCAGGGGAGCATTTGCAACCGTTTGGCACCATTTTTGAGTGAATTGCCGAAAGTCAGATTTTTGATGAAATTGTGACCCCGGGGCTTAGGGATTTTTTCAAAAAAATCTTTTTCTGCCGGTTAAGTTGTGGAGGGCTGATTCCCTGTCCTGTGAGTAAAAGACTTCTGTTTCGACCACCAGAGCTTTCAGGGGAGCATTTGCAACCGTGTGGCACCATTTTTGAGCGAATTGCCGAAAGTCAGATTTTTGATGAAATTGTGACCCCGGGGGTTAGGGATTTTTTCAAAAAATATTTTTCTGCCGGTTAAGTTTTCGAGGGCTGATTTCTTCTTCTGTGACATAAAGCCTTCTGTTTTTACGGCTAAACCTTTCAGGGGAGCATTTGCAACCGTGTGGCACCATTTTTGAATGAATTGCCAAAAGTCAGATTTTTGATGAAATTGTGACCCCGGGGCTTAGGGATTTTTTCAAAAAAATCTTTTTCTGCCGGTTAAGTTGTGGAGGGCTGATTCCCTGTCCTGTGATTAAAAGCCTTCTGTTTCGAACGCCAAACCTTTCAGGGGAGCATTTGCAACCGTTTGGCACCATTTTTGAGTGAATTGCCGAAAGTCAGATTTTTGATGAAATTGTGACCCCGGGGGTTAGGGATTTTTTCAAAAAATATTTTTCTGCCGGTTAAGTTTTCGAGGGCTGATTTCTTCTTCTGTGACATAAAGCCTTCTGTTTTTACGGCTAAACCTTTCAGGGGAGCATTTGCAACCGTGTGGCACCATTTTTGAATGAATTGCCAAAAGTCAGATTTTTGATGAAATTGTGACCCCGGGTCTTAGGGATTTTTTCAAAAAAATCTTTTTCTGCCGGTTAAGTTGTGGAGGGCTGATTCCCTGTCCTGTGATAAAAAGCTTTCTGTTTCGACCGCCAAACCTTTCAGGGGAGCATTTGCAACCGTTTGGCACCATTTTGGAGTGAATTGCCGAAAGTCAGATTTTTGATGAAATTGTGACCCCGGGGCTTAGGGATTTTTTCAAAAAAATCTTTTTCTGCCGGTTAAGTTATGGAGGGCTGATTCCCTGTCCTGTGATTAAAAGCCTTCTGTTTCGACCGCCAAAGCTTTCAGGGGAGCATTTGCAACCGTGTGGCACCATTATTGAGTGAATTGCCAAAAGTCAGATTTTTTATGAAATTGTGACCCCGGGGCTTAGGGATTTTTTCAAAAAAATCTTTTTCTGCCGGTTAGGTTTTGGAGTGCTGATACCCTGTCCTGTGATTAAAAGCCTTCTGTTTCGACCGCCAAACCTTTCAGGGGAGCATTTGCAACCGTTTGGCACCATTTTTGAGTGAATTGCCGAAAGTCAGATTTTTGGTGAAATTGTTACCCCGGGGGTTAGCGATTTTTTCAAAAAATATTTTTCTGCTGGTTAAGTTTTCGAGGGCTGATTTCTTCTTCTGTGACATAAAGCCTTCTGTTTTTACGGCTAAACCTTTCAGGGGAGCATTTGCAACCGTGTGGCACCATTTTTGAATGAATTGCCAAAAGTCAGATTTTTGATGAAATTGTGACCCCGGGGCTTAGGGATTTTTTCAAAAAAATCTTTTTCTGCCGGTTAAGTTGTGGAGGGCTGATTCCCTGACCTGTGATTAAAAGCCTTCTGTTTCGACCACCAAACCTTTCAGGGGAGCATTTTCAACCGTTTGGCACCATTTTTGAGTGAATTGCTGAAAGTCAGATTTTTGATGAAATTGTGACCCCGGGGCTTAGGGATTTTTTCAAAAAAATCTTTTTCTGCCGGTTAAGTTGTGGAGGGCTGATTCCCTGTCCTGTGAGTAAAAGACTTCTGTTTCGACCGCCAGAGCTTTCAGGGGAGCATTTGCAACCGTGTGGCACCATTTTTGAGCGAATTGCCAAAAGTCAGATTTTTGATGAAATTGTGACCCCGGGGGTTAGGGATTTTTTCAAAAAATATTTTTCTGCCGGTTAAGTTTTCGAGGGCTGATTTCTTCTTCTGTGACATAAAGCCTTCTGTTTTTACGGCTAAACCTTTCAGGGGAGCATTTGCAACCGTGTGGCACCATTTTTGAATGAATTGCCAAAAGTCAGATTTTTGATGAAATTGTGACCCCGGGGCTTAGGGATTTTTTCAAAAAAATCTTTTTCTGCCGGTTAAGTTGTGGAGGGCTGATTCCCTGTCCTGTGATTAAAAGCCTTCTGTTTCGAACGCCAAACCTTTCAGGGGAGCATTTGCAACCGTTTGGCACCATTTTTGAGTGAATTGCCGAAAGTCAGATTTTTGATGAAATTGTGACCCCGGGGGTTAGGGATTTTTTCAAAAAATATTTTTCTGCCGGTTAAGTTTTCGAGGGCTGATTTCTTCTTCTGTGACATAAAGCCTTCTGTTTTTACGGCTAAACCTTTCAGGGGAGCATTTGCAACCGTGTGGCACCATTTTTGAATGAATTGCCAAAAGTCAGATTTTTGATGAAATTGTGACCCCGGGGCTTAGGGATTTTTTCAAAAAAATCTTTTTCTGCCGGTTAAGTTGTGGAGGGCTGATTCCCTGTCCTGTGATTAAAAGCCTTCTGTTTCGACCGCCAAACCTTTCAGGGGAGCATTTGAAACCGTTTGGCGCCATTTTTGAGTGAATTGCCGAAAGTCAGATTTTTGATGAAATTGTGACCCCGGGGCTTAGGGATTTTTTCAAAAAAATCTTTTTCTGCCGGTTAAGTTGTGGAGGGCTGATTCCCTGTCCTGTGAGTAAAAGACTTCTGTTTCGACCGCCAAAGCTTTCAGGGGAGCATTTGCAACCGTGTGGCACCATTTTTGAGTGAATTGCTGAAAGTCTGATTTTTGGTGAAATTGTGACCCCGGGGGTTAGGGATTTTTTCAAAAAATATTTTTCTGCCGGTTAAGTTTTCGAGCGCTGATTTCTTCTTCTGTGACAAAAAGCCTTCTATTTTTACGGCTAAACCTTTCAGGGGAGCATTTGAAACCGTTTGGCGCCATTTTTGAGTGAATTGCCGAAAGTCAGATTTTTGATGAAATTGTGACCCCGGGGCTTAGGGATTTTTTCAAAAAAACCTTTTTCTGCCGGTTAAGTTGTGGAGGGCTGATTCCCTGTCCTGTGATTAAAAGCCTTCTGTTTCGAACGCCAAACCTTTCAGGGGATCATTTGCAACCGTTTGGCACCATTTTTGAGTGAATTGCCGAAAGTCAGATTTTTGATGAAATTGTGACCCCGGTGGTTAGGGATTTTTTCAAAAAATATTTTTCTGCCGGTTAAGTTTTCGAGCGCTGATTTCTTCTTCTGTGACAAAAAGCCTTCTATTTTTACGGCTAAACCTTTCAGGGGAGCATTTGCAACCGTGTGGCACCATTATTGAGTGAATTGCCAAAAGTCAGATTTTTTATGAAATTGTGACCCCGGGGCTTAGGGATTTTTTCAAAAAAATCTTTTTCTGCCGGTTAGGTTTTGGAGTGCTGATACCCTGTCCTGTGATTAAAAGCCTTCTGTTTCGACCGCCAAACCTTTCGGGGGAGCATTTGCAACCGTTTGGCACCATTTTTGAGTGAATTGCCGAAAGTCAGATTTTTGATGAAATTGTGACCCCGGGGGTTAGGGATTTTTTCAAAAAATATTTTTCTGCCGGTTAAGTTTTCGAGGGCTGATTTCTTCTTCTGTGACATAAAGCCTTCTGTTTTTACGGCTAAACCTTTCAGGGGAGCATTTGCAACCGTGTGGCACCATTTTTGAATGAATTGCCAAAAGTCAGATTTTTGATGAAATTGTGACCCCGGGGCTTAGGGATTTTTTCAAAAAAATCTTTTTCTGCCGGTTAAGTTGTGGAGGGCTGATTCCCTGACCTGTGATTAAAAGCCTTCTGTTTCGACCGCCAAACCTTTCAGGGGAGCATTTGCAACCGTTTGGCACCATTTTTGAGTGAATTGCCGAAAGTCAGATTTTTGATGAAATGTGAACCCCGGGGCTTAGGGATTTTTTCAAAAAAATCTTTTTCTGCCGGTTAAGTTGTGGAGGGCTGATTCCCTGTCCTGTGAGTAAAAGACTTCTGTTTCGACCACCAGAGCTTTCAGGGGAGCATTTGCAACCGTGTGGCACCATTTTTGAGCGAATTGCCGAAAGTCAGATTTTTGATGAAATTGTGACCCCGGGGGTTAGGGATTTTTTCAAAAAATATTTTTTCTGCCGGTTAAGTTTTCGAGCGCTGATTTCTTCTTCTGTGACAAAAGCCTTCTATTTTACGGCTAAACCTTTCAGGGGAGCATTTGAAACCGTTTGGCGCCATTTTGAGTGAATTGCCGAAAGTCAGATTTTTGATGAAATTGTGACCCCGGGCTTAGGGATTTTTTCAAAAAAACTTTTTCTGCCGGTTAAGTTGAGGAGGGGTGATTGCCTGTCCTGTGATAAAAAGCCTTCTGTTTCGACCGCCAAACCTTTCAGGGGAGCATTTGCAACCGTGTGGCACCATTTTTGAGTGAATTGCCGAAAGTCAGATTTTGATGAAATTGTGACCCCGGGGCTTAGGGATTTTTTCAAAAAAATCTTTTTCTGCCAGTTAAGTTGTGGAGGGCTGATTCCCTGTCCTGTGATTAAAAGCCTTCTGTTTCGAACGCCAAACCTTTCAGGGGAGCATTTGCAACCGTATGGCACCATTTTTGAGTGAATTGCCGAAAGTCAGATTTTTGATGAAATTGTGACCCCGGGGGTTAGGGATTTTTTTCAAAAAATATTTTTCTGCCGGTTAAGTTTTCGAGGGCTGATTTCTTCTTCTGTGACATAAAGCCTTCGGTTTTTACGGCTAATCCTTTCAGGGGAGCATTTGCAACCGTGTGGCACCATTTTTGAATGAATTGCCAAAAGTCAGATTTTTTATGAAATTGTGACCCCGGGGCTTAGGGATTTTTTTCAAAAAAATCTTTTTCTGCCGGTTAGGTTTTGGAGTGCTGATACCCTGTGCTGTGATTAAAGCCTTCTGTTTCGACCGCCAAACCTTTCGGGGGAGCATTTGCAACCGTTTGGCACCATTTTTGGAGTGAATTGCCGAAAGTCAGATTTTTGATGAAATTG